>NC_051432.1:9299419-9332422 GCF_001649575.2 Kryptolebias marmoratus
CCCCACAAGGAGCAGTTGGTCCTCACAAGGTAGTATATGTTAGGAAAATTGTCCCCACAATGTATCAAATACATGGCCACGCACACACACACACACATACCACTAGCACTAGCTGACTGGTCCCTCAAAGCTTATATCAGCTTTGAGTTGCTACAATCAGGAATGTAAATTAGCATCATTTTCACCACCTTAGCCACATCACATCAGGTATCTTATCAATAGTTTGTGAGTGTGTGTGTGCTTGAGAAGGCTTGACTACCAGGAGTGTGTGTGTGTGTGTGTGTGTGTTGAGTAACAACACAGATGTTTTCTTATTTAAATGTAACGTTGTTGAATAATAAGTTATAAAACAGCTTTATAAACAGGTGTTGCATTCTGTTAGATGAGGGGAGTTTATCATATCATACTGTAAAAACAGAGGAAGTGTGTGTGGCTGTATAGTCCGAGTGTATTCATGTTTTGTACATCTGATCAAGTTTGAAACTGAAACATGTAACCTCCAAAAATGCTAAAAGTTAAATGTTCAGTTTTCAATGGTAACATTGGTTATTTCCCGCCGCCAAAGGTTAAAGGGCGATACAGTTTTTGTGTGTGTGTGTGTGTGTTTTTGTGTTTATTTGTTGGTGTGTGTGTTTGTCTTTAGCATTAGGAAAATATCTCATGAATCAGTGGGCAAGTTTTAATGAAAGTTTCAGAAAGAAATCACACGGTTGACATCTACAACTGTTGAACTTTTGCAATCATCCCCATTCAAAATGGCCGCCACAGCTAAGCGACTCTAGCAAACACAAAAATGGTTAAGATTTAGTGAAATTTATAGATATTGTAATAAAACTGGGTGTGTGGTTAGCTGAAAGTAATTCCAACAGTATCCTTTGAGCGCTAACTGATCGTGCAAAATCTGCTTTTAAAACGTTGACATTAACTATTGGAACCAACTGTGTCTGTCTGTTAGCAAAATTTCTCTTGAATCACTGGATAGTTTTTAATGAAACTCTCAGTGAGTGATCACTGGATGTACATCTACATCTGACTAATTTTTGGAGTCAGTTAAATCAGCAATGATTAGTAGAAGCAGCTTTTTTCTTGAATTTTTATATGTGAATAGATGTCATTGAGTGCTTTAGGCAATTTTTGAACAGATAAGAAGAAGAAGGAGAAACACAGAGACCAAATTGGATCACATACTCATTAAAACAAAGTCACTAACTTGTCTTAAATGAGGTTCCAGGAATAAGCTAATGCAATTACAGGAGGCAGAAGGAAATAATATTTCTACAGATGTATCATGTTGATGAAACTGTATTAGCACTCTGCTCGGGCCATCTCTTTGCAGTGATACATCCTTGTGGGTGCAAAGCTTCTTGTTTTAGAGTGTTTTTACGGCCGGTATTATAACTTTGTTTGAAAAGAAGTATTGACGCTGTCCCTGAGCATGTGTGATCTCAGTTGCCTGAGATCATGGAGTCATGGCTTGTTAAAAGAACAGCTGCAGCAGATGCTCTTATTCCAGGACAGCTGTTCATTTTACTCAGAGACCTATTCCATTATACAGAAGATAGGCATTCTGTGTTGTCACATAATTATGTGTATTGTTGCTCTTTTATATTAGACTCTTTTTATAGGTAAGTTGGTCTTTACTAGGCAGGTACCTCTCAAACACCTTTTTCACCCCTGCAGAGAAATGTAGGTCTAGCTTAGATGAATGACCTTGTTTTTTTTTTTTTTGCCTCCCAGATATCTGGAGCGAGCAGTCCTTCCAGACCGATCCCGACCTGCCTCCGGGATGGAAGAAGATCACGGACATGGCCGGTATCTACTACTGGCACATTCCTACAGGCACCACCCAGTGGGAGCGGCCTTCCAGCCGCCCACCTCTCCCCGGACAGACCGAGGCCCCGGCCCTGGGCGAACCCACGGGATCAGCTCCTCGTAAACACTCGCTGGGCTCCCTCAGCCCCTTGCCCACGCCCGACCATGAGGTGAGAGGCACAGAACTTCTGCTAAAGGGGGCAAAACGCCAAGTTCACCAAACACGAGCACTCTTCTGTTTGCAACTGCAGTTTTTGTGCAAATGAATAGATTTGCATACAGATTAACATTTTTAGGTCAGATCAGCAATTTGAACAACAATTAATTATGCAATGAGGCACACAATCTGATTTCTGTAATCTGTTAAGGAGCCATATGTTGTGTGTTTTGTAAAGATTTCCTGACCTTTGGGCCAGACTGTTCTGCTTGTTAAAACACTGTTAAACACAGAGGCGCGGCAATTTTCTTCACAAAAATGTAGCAGAAAGCAAGTCTTCTCCAGAAAGATGTATTAACTACAGCATTCTTTGACAGTCACATATGTGTCTGTGTGCTTGTATGCAAAAAGTTGTGCCAAGCGGAGATCTTCTTCAGGGCTTCAACTCGCTCAGGCAGCACCACCTCTGACAGCTCGGTGGAGCCCCTCTCCTCTCAGGAGACCCCCCTCCCCACCTGTGGATTTGTCAACAGCTGCTACTTCGTAAGTTTGGAACAAGAGTTGCTCTTGTTTATTTTTATTTGAGCACATTTTGGAAGAAGAACTTTGAAGCCTCCATATAATAAAGTATTAGAGCTTATTTACTTATTTATGTTCTTCTGTATTCCTGATTGAGATTGTCAGATTGATTTTTTTTTTTAAAAAAAAGCAAAGTGCGAAGAAGAGGGAACCATCAATGCTGACGTCTACACCGAATAAGACGATGCAGGAACAATCAGTCAGTCAATCATGTGGATTGATGGATTAAAGTGGAGAGAGGAAAGGAGATTGATAGAGAGCAGCAATGCGCAGATAAAATATTGATCCAGTGAAAATGGGCCGATGTTGATGGATGGATGTGCCGGAATGAGATTCTGGCACATCTGTCCGTGGCGACTGACCTCCACGCTGAGCATCAGCCGCTGACACGAAATCCAAATTGACAGGCAGATTAGGACTAATTCTTTCATTTGATTTCCAAATCTCAACACAGAGATAGCGAATTCTGTAGATATAGCGCCTTTAATGCCTTTTGTCTCTCTGTTTAGCCTCGTTCCACATCTCTGCAGGGGATTCCTGATCAGGAATGTCGCTCTAAGCAGCACGACGACGAAGACAAGGTGGGATGCTCAAAAATTTACCAATACCATTAATATAACACTGTCTGTGGAGCAAAGTATTCAGAGAAATGTGTCTTTCTTCCCTTGCTCCCCTCTTATTTCTCGACCCAACTTTATCTGTTTTGTGTTTTAACGCCGTATGTAGAAACAGGTGTGGAGTGAATTTGGCGGAAAAATTGATAGTGAAGTGTGGAAGGCAAGTATCATTCCCTCAGTGTCGGCGACTCTTCGTTTAACCCCGCCCACTCTTGGTTGCGTTCATGTGCAGTACGCCTCAAAGTCACTGCTGAGGAGAAAGCATGTGTGGCTGAAGCTCCATCGTTAATGTTTCTGCATCACCTTCAGCACTTTATGATGCCTAATATGTAAAAGTGTGTCTGTTTTATGGCTGCAGCAACGTATTTAGCTTTTTTTTTTTAACTTATATGGGAAATATTTTCATCTTTCCATTCTAACTGCACAGATATGACTGCGTTTGCACACAGAGATGTGCGTGTGTGTGTGTAACTAATGTATGTTAACATTCTTTTCTTGATGTAGCATGTCCTGCTGTACAGTTCATAATTCACCACCACCGCCATTTCTGCATCCAGCAAGGACACTCCGCCCACGCTTGGATGCATGCTGATATACACTGTGTAGCATCAGAATATATTTACATTTTGTGTTTTTTCAAAGGCCTGTATCTATTAGCTTTGCTCCCAGGCTTGTAACCCATGGCTAATATGATGGTCACACATGTTGGTGTTTCTAAACATCTGCCACAGTCTGAGCTGGAACTCGAGCACAAGCACCACCGTTAATATTCATAATAAAAGCATTTTTTATAGATTTTTTTTTCTTTCTTTCTTTTTTTAATGTTGGGGGAGGGTTGGGTTTCCCACTGTGTGTAAGCCATCCAATGGAGTTTTCCTGTGTCTGGAAATTAAAATCTTGAATCAATTAAAAACCAAAAATGTGAATAAGCTTTTAATAAGTTATCACACAGTATATTACAGGTTTGATGTTTGAGTGTCTTTAAGTTGGAACATATGTGGAATTCAAAGATTGCTGGGTGTATTTTGATGTAATTTTGTACCCTGACCGTATCACCTGTGTGCGTCAGGACCTGCAGGCGGCCACGGTGAACCCTGACCCCAGCCTGAAGGAGTTTGAGGGCGCCACACTTCGATACGCTTCTCTCAAGCTAAGGTGAAACATTCGTGCACAGTCACTACTAGGCATCAAACTTCCCACAGATGATTTTGTTAGTCATTTAGTTATTAAATATTTGTTTGATTTTTCAGCACCATTCCTATCAATCCATAACCTGGATGACTGAGAATCTGCACTAATATTTGTCTGTTTTTACCTGTTAGTTTTAGTTTCTCTAATCTAATATTTAAACATTATTAGTCAAACAAAGCAAAAAAAATGAAGGAAATGTAGGAAATGGTTTTATGTTGTCTGGAAATATGACTGTTTTTTGACTTTGATAAATTTACAGACAAGACAAGGCTTGCAAACTAATTGCAGCTAATAATGAAATATTTTCATACAGCTGTATGATGTTTATGTATTCAAAAATGAACTTTTTCCAGGAACCGTCCAGCCATGGAGGAAAACGAGTCCAGCAGCGTCAACAGTGACCCCGAGGTCAAAGTAAGGGTCTCTTTTTCACCACAACTCCAGCTTAAAGACGTTTGTCATCACACAGTCAAAATGAACACTGCTTTAAAATGTGTCAACAAATTTTAATACTATATAGTTTCAAACTTTAAAGTTGCTAAAAAAAAGTCCTCTTGTATTTCTTGATTTATCACACTCAGATTACTGTGTTCTGCTTCTTTAATTGTTTTAAATTTAAATTGTATTTGTTCCTGAGGCTGACAAACCTTTTTTATTTGTTAAATTATAGATTTGTTAGAATCTAAAGTAACCAACTCCGGACTTGTGTTACATGTCTTGTCTAATCTTTTCCAAAAACATTGTTGAATATAATCATTGTTCTCACCCAACCATGACATCCCACCTTGGAGTAATAATTATTGTGTTTCAGTGTGTTGATGTGCTCAGTTTGGAGAAAGGCAGTGTTTGATGGCGATCATCAGCTGAGTGATAGTGCCCCCCAGTGATGAACTAAGGAAATACAGATCTGTGTTGTACATCTATGCATTTTAGGTCAAGTCAAGCTGTTTTTATTAAGACATATCAAACATATAACTGAATAAAAAATTGCATGTTTCTCCGGTCCAGCATGGGTGCACATCATAATAAAAAAAAACACAAGTATTTAAGTTCAAAGAAAGATGTAATGCTCACTTAAGAAAACATTTTAAAAATCTGTTAAAGTCATCAGAAATAATAAAACGGGTAGCACTTAGTGTCCAAGTGAGTGTTGGTAAGTATTAAGCAACTTTTTTTATGCATTTTTTTTTATCTGTGGACTAAAACGGTTTCACATTCTTTGTAGGGCTTGATTTAATGGAGCGAGATGTGCAGCCACTTGGCAGGCGTTTGAACAGCTTCTGGGCAGGATGAGAGGATTCTGTCACATTACTGACGGCTGCCTTTATGCGTCTTTTCTTATTTAAATTGTATCCAAAGAGGGGAGTGAGACCCTGATGGCTCTCTCAGCCATTTTTTTTACAATTTATCGCCCAGACTTTGAAAGCCTTCAAAGCCAAAATTCCAATGAGACATTAAAGTTTTTTTAACTGGTCGCATGTAGTAAAACGTAGAACTGTTGGGGCCATCTGCTTGCAGAAGATCAAGTGTAAAACATATATATATTTAATTTGTCTTGCCTGATCCAGTTTCAATGCATTCTGCAACCCACTCAGGATTCAGTTGGATAACTAGATGGCTTTATAGGCTGATTGCAGCTGAGCTCGGTCACATGATGCTGACTCGGCTGAGGTCCTGAAAGTCACAAATCTAAACACCCGTGACATCGTGCCTAATAGCAGACCCACACGGTCCCACAGTCCAGCCTTCTGGACTGGTAGCACTCTAAAATATTAATGATAGGAAATAACTCCCTCTAGTATCGAGGTGAAACAGTTTTTTCCTGATTTCTGAGGGAGTTGACTACAAATAAGGCCTCAATCGACAGCAGTTTCTGTCCATGAAAGGCAAATCGACTGAATTCACGTTTACAATTACGGCTCCATCAACCTCGGCTGTCTCTGCTTGTGTGAGCAGACTTATTTGCTGCCTGTCTCTCCACCTCTGTGACCTATATAACGCACTCACCAGATTATATGGGTCATGCGCTTTCAACCAGCAAGAGAAAGGTGGGATTTTACCCACAAGTTTCATCTGTTTTTATTTATAAAGTCAGCATTGTTTAGCACTATTTTAGGAATGTTATTGGTTTTTAAAAAACAAACCCTTTCAAAACTTTAGGACAAATGTCTTGCTATTCAGGAAAAAAATGCTTATATGTGAAAGTATTATAGTAAAATAACAGCAAACATGAATGTGGGTTTCCAGAGAGTCACGATATGTTTCTAACAGCTGAATGTGATTGTTTTTCCCCTCAGTGTTTTGCGGTGCGCTCTTTGGGTTGGGTAGAGATGGCTGAGGAGGACCTGGCTCCTGGAAAGAGCAGCGTTGCTGTCAACAATTGTATCCGACAGCTGTCCTACTGCAAAAATGACATTCGAGACACTGTTGGCATCTGGGGAGAGGTGAGGAATATCATGCAGGATTAGTTTTCTATACAATATATGTTTTGTTCTGTGTGTAAAACAAACAAAAAAAGAAACATGGCACATTTATAGATATTGGAAATTAAAAAAGGTTTTTGAGAGGAGGCATCCCTGGAGAAATCCAGGAGGATAAGTCAAAAAAGATTAGCCTAATGGAAAATAAAACACAATAAAAGCTGGCAGTATGCACCTTATGATGAGAGGAGGAAGAAAGAGGAAAGTGGAGCAACACTTTCAGTGCTGTGGGTCTAACTAATGTGACCTGACAGAATGCAGAGAGGAAGAAACTTCACCCCTCTTTCAATAACCTGTTTTCCTTCCTCCCACCTGTTTTAGGATTTGATGATTTATTTAGAGGCCTACCAAGCCAAGGAATACACACACATATATACACTTACTTTCGAACACCATAAGTAAAAATAATAGTGTTTTATAGGAAATTTCTGACCCAATAACTTACTTTTTTACTTTTCCTCAAGCTGTGGGAAACTAAAATAGTTTTTGTTTTTTGTTGTAATATCTGAAGGATTTGTGTCTCTCTTTCTGTGTGTGTCTGAAGGGGAAGGACATGTACCTGGTGTTGGAGAACAACATGCTGAACCTGGTCGACCCCATGGACCGCAGTGTGCTTCATTCTCAGCCCATTGCAAGTATCCGAGTGTGGGGCGTTGGCCGGGACAACGGCAGGTTAGTTGTGCCGGTGACTGCGTTTACATTTCCTGGAATTTACCTCTCTTTACTCTCCTTTACACCTTTATTTATCTCTGTGGCAATGTATTTTATGGAGATTTGAGTGTTGTCATCAGAGGAGTTTAGGTCCGTAGTCTATTGTTGTTTAGCTTTTTTTCTTAGAATGATAAATTGAGTGGCGGGTCATGCTAATTAATAAGGTTAAGCAGACAGATGGCACTGTGGCAGGAAGAAGAGATGGAGTTAATGACTCATTAAGAAGAGAGAAAATAAAGCAATGATATTTAATCACAGGAATTTATGAAAGAGAAAAGGAAATTGGAGTTTACTACCTTTCACTGGGCTTGGCCCGCTGCAGCAGACTTCACCGAAGGTTAACATGAACCTTTGAATAATCGATGTGGTGCATCTGCTTGGTGACCACCAGAGGGAGCTGTGCACTGCTGAAAAGACGAGAAAAATACCCAGTGTAGGTTATCGTGCACAGCGGGGCGATGTGGACCTGAATGGTTAGTAATTGCTGCACAATCTGGGCTCGCGCGCTCCTGCACGTAACCAGAAGTTGTTGCATTAAATAAATAAATAAATAAATAAACAAGCTAAGCTCATTCTGTCAGATGGTCAGTTTTCTGCACTTGTTGTCTACAAATAGGAGGAGTTGAAGCTGGGGGAATAGCTTAGCTGCAGCAGAAGAAGGAGGGGATGACAGTGGGGGAGAGAGAGAGAGAGGGGCGGGGGTGAAGCTGCCAGAGGGGGAGGCATGGTTAGTTCTGAAAGGGTGTGGAGCAGACGGGTTAAAGAAAGCGAGCATGCAGTATCAGCGGGAATTGATGGAGTGAACGTCAAACAGACGCTCCCATTATCAGGACTACCCAGCAAGACAGGCGAGCTGACCACTGTGAGTAGATTATTTTTTGTTCCTTTGTTTTATCAGAAAGTAGAAGGTACCTCAGATAAAAACGGGGGCCTGTCAGCAGGGAGGATTTCTCTCTGTTTTAGCGTTTGATTTGAAGTGTTCTTGTTAGGATTTTATAGAGATTCAGGTGAAGTGAAAATGAAATGTGATGTGGTTTACTAAAAGATAAATAAGTTGTGATTATTTGAATCCCCTGTGTTAGAAATACAAGAGGAGCTTTTATTTCATTTCTCTGCGCTCGAATTATCAATAATTGTATGGTAGAAAATGTGTGAAATTCCATTTACTACCTACGAATAGTGATTGCCGCCCATTGTTATTCTGCGATGAGTTCTCATTCAGCTTATTCCTTCCTCTGAATGAGTTGAAGATAATGGCTGGTGCAGGGATTTTCCCCTCCGTTGCACACTGACACACTGATACCCCCTGTGAAAGAAGGGCTGTAGCCGTCGTGTTGACACGCGAGCAGCCGGGAAACTTCTCGTCGCCCCGAGATTACAGATCCCCACAGCAGCCTTGACATTTTCAGCAGGCTGGCCGGATAACATACACATGCATACATGACAACGTACACAAAATGAGATATCACTCCCAGTTTGGCTCTTCTATTTTCTTCTTTTACTCCTTTCTGTCCTCGTCTTGATGCTTTGACTCTAAAGCATTTCAAACACTTTGCATCTAATCTCCTCTCCCAACATCAACCGACTCGACATTCTCAGAAAATTCTATTTATGTGTCTATAAACCTCTCATCTTAGGCATTTTTGGTTGTTTACAACCTGAGCTGTTAATTAAATCCAACAGAACGTGTTTCTGTTCCCCCCCCCTCTTTATCTTTGGAGCTCACTGATTTATTCTTCTAGTTTTTCGTGCTTCAGCTCAAAGTTAAGTATGTGTTTTAAAATAACCTGCTGAGATCTGTGCTACATCTCTTTGACCCATGCATGCATTTACTTTAAAACACTGCTACAGAAACTTTTTTTTTTTTCTTCCCCCCTCTGAGGTGGTTTAGATGGTGCAGAGATGAGAAGTGAATGTGTCACTAAGGTTTAATTATACATGTGTGTGAGCGGGTCTCCTCGCTGTTCGTGGCTCTTGTCCCTCTGCAGGAGGCCAGTAGGATTTTTTTTTTTTTTTTTTTCCTCTCTACTAACTATCCTCCTTTCCTCCCATGCCTCCTTGGACCCAGAGAGAGGTAAACACATTCCTTTAACTCATCACCCATCCTCCTGCAGTAGCTCTCCATCATCTGCACTGTTTCTTATTGTTTCATTTCCTCTGCGCTTCGTTTTTTATTTTCTCGTCTTCAAAGCTGCTCTGAATGCTCTGGATTATCGTGCTCACATGTACGGGAATGTAGGAAATGAAGGCGACTTTTTGCGTGTCTGCGTTTGCGCACGCTTGTTTACACTCCCACACGGACAAACGGGAATGTTTTTAAGGGAAGTGTCGCTCGGGGTGTTTGCTCAGAGGTCTTGTTGACCCTTAGACCTGTTTTCTGTTAAACAGCACACTGAAGCTTGAAGGAAGTTTTTTATTTCTTTATTTTTTTGGTCTATTGTTTATTGCTCTTTCCAGACAACATAAAGCATAAATGCGTGTGCTGCTCTGGTTTGATCTTGTGCAATTTCTCTTTTTTAGCATTATATTTCTTCATTCCTTTCGGAGCTAATCTGTTTTTTATTTCTTTGGTTCATTCTGCATTTCTTCACTTCAGCAGAGTTAAAATGTTTTCAGCTCCTGCAGCTTCAGAGGAGAGTTCTTACCTGCTGTCATTCTATTCTTGCATCACACTGCTGTATTGATCTCTGGAGTCCATTGGCTTTTGTGTGTGTGTGTGTGTGTATACATTATTCACTTCATTTTTCTCATTCCTTTCAAAGCTAAATCTGTATTAAAATTGAACAGATACTCTTATCCATATTTTAGAAAAACTAGTCTAACATTCTCTTTTTTCTGTTGTTAGTGTTCGCGTATATATAAATTTTGTTTGTTTCAGGGACTTTGCGTATGTGGCACGGGACAAAAACACCAGGATCCTGAAATGTCATGTGTTTCGCTGTGACACACCAGCCAAAGCCATCGCCACAAGCCTGCATGAGATCTGCTCCCGGGTGAGTCGTTTCCAGCCCGGTGGTGTTTCAAACACAAGGCCAACATTTTGTTGCGCCAAAAACGTTTAAATGAGCCTCAGGGCTGTCACAAAGCGCTCATTTCACGAGACGAGATACCGGGCTCACGAGAACGAGGTGAGGTTTTAACAGTATTTTCAGGGGAAAAAAAAAGGTTTTGCTACAAACTCAGCTGACTGGCGTCTGTCCTGTCAGATTTCTCATGAGCCTTTCTCCAACTATACATGACCTTCTAACTTCTTAAAGCTGCGAGACCTTCAAATCTAATGATGTCAAACTCATTTTCAGAAGGAAACATATTTAAAAACCTGATCAAGGATAAATCTTTTTTTTTTTTCAGTATATTTCTGAAAAGATACATAAACTGGATAATGCAGTCCAGTTTGATTTCACTTTGCCTCAAAGTCTGATTGATTCTTTTCCTCTCACCTCAAACTAGTTAACGAGAGGTTTAAACTTTATTTTCTCAGCTTCAAAGAAGGCAAATTACTGTGTGAACTCGGCACTAAGTCTGTTCTGTTTTAAATAAATGCATGACAGACTCTTCCTCTCAGCACGTAGCTGCAGAGGCTACAGGAGGGCGAGGAAAGCTGCTCTCTAATTGCCTTAAGTGATGTGCTGTGCTAATCCTTGCGCTCGGAGCTCCCCCTTCTGCTGCTGCCACTCAAACGATGTAAAGTGGTGCGGATTTTACCAGAAGATGGTTTGAACTTGAAAGTTTAATCTCGCTGGATCTCCTTGGACGAGCTCTTGATAAACCCCTAATAGATATCCAGTTTGTGTGAAGAGTGTATCACCTTCCCCTCCTCATCAATGGGGCACAAGTCATTTTTCTGAGCAAACACAAGAAAAGCTGCTTTAAAATTGAACAAGAACAGCAGAAACAACCGTAAATGTTTTTACATCACCTTGCCTGAGAAATAAAACTTTCACGTAGAGAAACATATTGAAACGAGCAGCTTCTCTTGTGTTTTGCCTCATTATGTTTTCCATTCCTCAGTCTGAGCTCCTTTTAATATTTGCACAAAGTATCTGAAGTCCTCAGTGTCTTTCTCCCGAACACAATCAGTGAGCTGTTTCTGCACCGCGTGTTCGTTCTCACATCGACACAAATTAATTTTAAACATAACCAGAAAACCTGTAATCAGACCATGGAGTTTTTATTGTATCTACTGTGAAATAATAGATTTTACTTTCTTCTAATGAAGGAGGAAAGCATTAGAACTGTGATTTGGGTTTTAAAAAGGATTGTTTAGTCATTTCTATAGCCTCATAATTTAGTGCTGATCTTAAATCTGAGTGGAGTCGATTAGTTTTTACAGGTTTTTTTATACCTTATTTGCAGACAGACTTGTGTACCACTGAGTCACATTTATCTCACAATTTATAAATAAGAAAAAGTGGAGAACTGTTGAGTGAGGTGCAGATTGGTTATCACAAACTCTGATTAGGAACTTGTACAATTTGGTGTTTGTAGGCATGTGAGAAAGAAAGGTGTGATAAATTTGTTTCAGTCAGTTTTGCTTTTGTCTGAGTGTTTTTTGTTTGTTTTTTTGCAGTGGAAGCTTGAATTGTTTTTTTTAAGGCTTGTATGATCTGTTTTAACATGTGTGTGTGTGCTCCCCGGGTGTAATGGGAGAACAGCATGACAGAATCGGCGGCGAAACTGCTCTTCAGCTCTTTCATATAATTATTTTCGTCTGCCCCCCCACCTTCCTGCACTTTCACACATTTTATTTTTTTTTTCTGTTTGCTTCTTTGCTCCTCTCCTCCCCCCCGTGTGCCTGCCGTGTTTCAAAAAATACTGCCTTTCCTTCAGATAATGACTGAGCGAAAGAATGCCAAAGCCATGGCAGGAGGCTCTCTCCAGGACAGGATGCAGGCAGGACTAGATCTCCCTTTACAAGGTAGGCTTCACACAGTATATATACACCAACCCACTGTGTGATGCAAGTGCAAAAAGGCAGCTAAAAATATTACATTGATGTCAGTTATCATCTCTGTGGCTGTCTGGATGTCTTACAGCGTTTACAAGAACAGAACTTTGGAAACAAAGTTGTTTCCAATCACTTGTATTCATTAAAGATTAATTGCGTATGTGTCTGGGAAGTAGGGAATTCATTTTTCTCCCCAATAAAACACTCACATAAAAACAGGAAGCCATTAATACACACATTCCTTTGAGCTTTAAATCTATACAATAGCACCACTTCTGCAGTACGCACAACTTGACTTATAAAAAGCCTGGTTTACAGATTGTAGAGAAACAACACAATGCTGTAATGCTCGTTATCTCACCTCAACACCCAGTTTCTCTGAGGAACTGTGGAGGGAGACGCTTTCCTCTGTGTTTTCTCTCCTGTGTCTCATAAAAAGGTCATTTAAACGCACACAGTAGTAGCGACACGTGACGCATCAAGGCTCAAGTTTACAGCTTGTCGGCACCAACAGATGCTCCGACTACCTCTGCTTAAATGAATAAAAATAACAAACATCCCAAAGCTGAGACACTGGAGGTGAAGTGTGACGGTGTGTCGGACACATCTATAGTCCACGGTGCCATGCAACATCAGAAATGTTTTGTCACTAAAAACGGTATCATAAGAGACTTTCTCCTGAAGTCCTTTTTCCAGAAGCAAAGTGTCTTAGGAGCTCTTGAAGAGCAGGGATGATGCATTTCTCTGCAGGTCAAAAAATAAACTCTTTAATAAGGCAAAGTTATTGTCATCTTCTAGTATTGGGCCAGAAGAATATCATGTCCTGTCTGTTGCACTGTAAAGTTGTGACACTAAAATCAATTGGAAGCAATTCATTTAATGTACTACAGTGTGACACAGCATCTGTTGTTACAGGCACCTGTTAAGTTTGTCTTAAATTCCTCTCAGCAGAGTTTCCCACACCAAAGACGGAGCTGGTTCAGAAATTCCAGGTGCTCTACCTCGGTATGATGCCTGTGGCCAGACCGATAGGTTGGTATAAAACACACTCACTCACATATATGTGAACACACACTGTAAATAGTTTTAAAGTAGGCAGGAAGCGATGATCTGGATCTTAATGTGGTTGACATTTGTTTCTTTTGAACAACCCTTACTGCAGGTATGGATATCCTGAACGGCGCTATCGACAGTCTGATCGGTTCTTCCAACAGAGACGACTGGACTCCGGTGGCCCTGAATGTGGCAGACGCCACAGTGACCATCAGCAAAGAGGAGGTCAACTATTACTTCCAACTTCTTAGCACACAGCTAGAACTGATTACGCCTACAAAGGCTTGTGTGTCTTTTCAAAAAAAAAAAAGGTTTGAGTTATCGGTTATCTGTGATTTATGACTTCCTGTTTAGTGTTTCTTTCTTTTAGAAATAAAGTTTCCAAGCTGCTGCCTTTAGTGATAGGACTGGATTGTATCTTACAGCCAGCTGCACTCATGTTTAAATTGGTACATACAACCAAGTTTTCAGTGTTTGACCCTACAGATAACATCTTTTTTGTGTTGTGATTTGTTACAGTTAGCTGTTTAATTCCTGAAGTAGTTGTTATTGTGATGTTTTCTATTCAAGTAACTGAAGTACGTAAAATCAAATTGCAAGCAAATGTTTATCTGTTTATTTCGTTAAGCTTGCGCCTACATGTTTCTGACTAGGATGAGGAAGAGGTGCTCGTGGAGTGCCGCGTCCGTTTCCTGTCTTTCATGGGCGTCGGGCACGACGTGCACACGTTTGCCTTCATCATGGACGCCGGCAGCCATCGCTTTGACTGCCACGTGTTCTGGTGCGAACCCAACGCCGGAAACGTGTCTGAGGCCGTTCAGGCAGCTTGTATGGTGAGTCGCAACACATCGACAGGACGCACAGCTACTCTCTGAACTCTTCGGCCAATAGAAACTGAGATATCACAACCGATACCAGTAACTCGTTCATATTTGTTTCATTGTTTCATACATCTGAACTGCTGCAGCCACTTCAACACACAGGCAGCCAAAGACGCAGCAGTGGGTTCCTTTGCATTCTAATGTTTTTTTTTGTTTTAAACAGACATTAAATAATTTACTAATGTTGTTGAGTCTTTTTATTCCCTCATATTATCAGCCTGTAAGCTCACTGTGTTAAATGCAGTTTATCTTTACAAGTTTAACACTGTCTGCTCCATAAGACGGAGCCCACAGAAGAAAAATATTTGTAGCTGCTTCTGTCCACTGCTGCCATGTTTTGCACAGATTTAAATGATTTATTGTATGTTTTGCTGCCTTCTTGGCCAAATCTCTTGAAAAAGAGAACTTTTTTTTTATACCTCAATTAGACTTTTTTACCTGGATAAATAAAGGATATAAAAAATAAATGACATGAGGAGAAAGTAATTTACCTCACTTGATGTCCTGTTCATTCTTGAACGATTGGAAAATGTTGATCTTGTGTTGTAGCTCTGTTTTTTTACTATTACAGAAAAATCTGAGTGAAGTCTGTAGGGTAACACAAAAGCGACCGATGTCTGGAAACAGACACGCTAACAGACTAGTTATGCAAATCTCCCACCTAAAAAGAGCACAGACTCGAAACAGATGAGTTTAGCCTTTTTGTCTGAAACCGAATGTCATTTTAGTGTTCAGTCTTTATAAACGAGTATTTTCGTGTTCGGGTTGCAAGAAAAGCCTTTGTCAAAACAGTGCAATAGAATAAAGAATAAACCCACCCAGTGTTAAAGAGTTAATGTCCTTTTATGTTAACTCATCTAGATTAATTTGCCTAAATGTCAAGCGTTATTAATGCCATTAATCAATATTTACGGCTCCAGTGAAAGGTTTTCAAAGATGTGTATTAAAAGAATAGTCTGTGTGTGAAAGTTGTAACTTTTTTAATCAGTTTTTTAAATTTATGATTATGTTGTCAGTATTTACAACTTTCATTTCGAACGTAGTCTGTCCCATTTGTGCCATAACGCAGCCCATCAGTGGAGGTTTTGTATGTCTCTCTGCCCGTTTCTGGCGTGTGGTGCACTAGATTAGTCGACTGCAGGCTGGGTTATTGATCCCACATCTGAACTTTGGATATATGGTCACACACACGCGCACACACATCTGCACTAAAACAGATTGACGGCGGCAGGAATCATCAGTCATTACTATTGATCCCAGTCAGCAGCCAGCAGCGGTCCAGCTTCCTTCTCTCTGTGACACACACACACACACACTTCGACAGTGGTGTGCTCAGCAGCTGTAACTCTCTGTTATTTACCATGCATCTCTGTGTTCTGCCCGCCCCCCACCGTCTGCTTTCAGCTGCGGTATCAGAAGTGTTTGGTGGCCCGACCGCCCTCCCAGAAGGCCTGTGGCTCATCGCCACCAGGAGACTCCGTGTCCCGCCGAGTCTCGACCAGCGTGAAGCGAGGCGTCCTGTCTCTCATCGACACGCTCAAACAGAAGAGACCCGTCGCCGAGTTGCCGCAGTAACCCGGTAAACCGTTACCAGCTTCCTGCCACAGCTCCCAGTCACCATGGAAACCCATTTCATCGCTGCTGAAACCCGTCACCGCCGCAGATTCCAGCAACAACAGGAAACACCGCGAAGCCCTCAGGGTTTGGAGAACCCTGGCATCATTCCCTCGACATTTGGGGGAACAAATAGGAATTCCACCATAAGAGCCTACCAGCTCTTGGGCAACAATTCGAGTCTGTTTCCTCAAAATAACCAAGTAGACTCGAATGAAATCGGATCAGCCATGAGGGACGCTTGAATCATGAGGGTGTATATAGAAGTAATTGTCATCCCGCTCATCACAGCATGAGGAGAGGAGAAACTGGACAAGCCCAGCGGCTGTGATGAGCGAGCTCACCGCTAACCAAAATGCTCATCTCTTCGTGCTCTGTGTGTGTTTGTGTCTGCCAGCATGACCCTCCACTGCAGACCTCACCTCCTGTTAGTCTGTAGTGGCTTTTTCCCCTCCGACTCGCCTTCTGCTTGTCTTTAGTCAACTATTACTTTGACACAAAGAGCAAAGAAGGATGAACAAAAGCCATCTTATGTTTTTTTTTTAATTATTATTATTAATCAGTAAATATTGAGTAGAAGAACAAAGGAAGCTGCTACAGACTCGAGAGGTTTGTCACTCTACACCCCGCAACCCGTTCAACAGATCAAGCATGACCGTGTTATCTAAATGTGAACCATTCTTAACAGTATCAATATATAGCGCTGCTGCTTTCAGAAACTGAAGGAGATGAGGAACCGGAAGGCACACTGATTGTTTATCCAAGCTTCTCTGTGCTTTGTTTGTTTTTGGGCTTTTTTTTGTCAGCTGTGTAAGAATCAGCCGTGGAACGAGTGGTGACCTTTCACCCGACGCATCCTTCACGTCCTTCCTGTTCACGCCTCGTCTTTTGTTCTTTCGTCACCCCTCAAAAAGTGACAGACAATAGCCATAACAGAGGAAGAGACACGAGGACGGTCAGTTTCATTTCTTTTCTTCGCTGCTCTCCTCTAGTAACCAACGCTAGACGGCCGCGTCAGTCACAGGGGACATCAGCTGCTGCTCTTTGATACACGTGCTGGAGGGAAATTTGTGCATATCTTTTAACCCCTCCTCACCATCAGTCGTCTAAGACTTTGTGTCCACTAATTAAAAAGAAGGAAGACAAAGATCACGTGAGGAAGGTGATTTAATATCAAGTATGGTTACTTTTCCATCTGAAAGCTGGAAGAACTGAAGCAATTTTACGGTCTGACTCAGACTTAACAAGACTTTTCTAGGCTGCTATTTGTCTTGAAGGGTTTATCCCACTTCAGCGTGCTTTCTTTGCATTCTTCATTTAAAGGGATAGTTCAAATCATTTGAAGTGGGGGTCCTGTGGAAAGGTCAGGAACAGTTATTATCTTACTTGCAGTAGATAGCTCTTCGAACAAACTCAGTTTGGAGAAACTGTTTAACTCTGAGGTAACAGCGAGTCCAAGCAAGGTCAGAGCAGAGTGCTGTCATCTTTCAAAATGTTTCTGCAGGTATTAATTTAGAAATCTTTACATGTCTGTCAATTTTACATTTCATGCTTATTCCAGCCGAAATATTAAATAATTATCAGTTGAATGTTTTTGTCTTGAGGTTGTAGATTTAAAAACTGGTAGACTTGGGAGGTGTTATACAACCGTATGGACCACTTTCTGTTGCACATGGTAGTGACAGCAGTCTGTCATTGAACGCACTCCTCTGTCTGGTGATGGTGCCGAGTGTTGTCCATTATGGCCGTCAGCGGTCCTCCTGTCAGCTACGGTTCCGTCTGAGTCCAGCTCCACGATAAAACATCAGCAGCAGTTTACTGCAGATGTTAAAGGACCCTGGTGTCCTCAGGAAGTACAGGTGACTCTCCATCCTGTGGAGTCTCCATGGTCACAGACCAGTCCAGTTTGTCATCCAGCTGAACCAGATGTTTATAGGTGCCGAGAACCTCCACATCACTTTGATGGACACAAGCTGTATGTGAGTTTTGATCCTTTGAAAGTCCACGATCAGCTTCTTGGTCCTGGAGGTGTTCAGCTGCAGATGGTTTGACCTGCACCACTTCGCAGAGTCCTCAACCAGCCTCCTGTGCTCCCCCTCCTGTCCGTCTCTGACGCAACCAACTATTACACTATCATAAGTGCTTTTACACATGACAGAGCCCAGAGTTATACAAGAAGTCAGAGGTGTACAAAGTAAACAGGGAGCACAGGCCCCTGTAGTGCCCCCGGTCTTGCTGACCCCAGTGTCTGATGTGCATCAGTCTGACATACTGCAGTCTGTATGTGGGGTAGTCTGTAATCCATCTCACCAGGTGTGGGTCCACTCACATCTCAGTCAGCTCGACCGTCATAAGATGTTATTGGAGGAATCAAAGAACGTGATTGTGACAGCACCACTCCCTTAGTCCAGATGAGAGTACACCCTGTGCAGCAGATAGAGGATAACTAGCTGTTAGCTCGTCATTACATTCAGAATTAAACAATTTCTCAAACTGAGGTCATTCAAAGAGCCGTCTACAACAGGTAAGATAATAATTGTTCATTAGCTTTCCCCAGAAACGCAGTTTAAAACATCCGAACTGTCTCTTTAGGTTAGTTTCATCAGTGCCATAAGATCACTTGTTTCTGTACGCACATATCTGCCAAGATGAGGTGGAGGGTAATAATGTGTTCAACCCTTCATTCTTCCTAAAGTCGTGAACACATGATGGGTGCAGAGGAACATCTGGATCATTGTTTGCTAAGCCCCTCCTCCAGCCGGCCACTGTCCAATCACAGCCTGTCCAGCTTTAAGACTGTTCAAGGTTAAAAAAAGTGTGTTAGAAATCAAGCTGTAACCTAATATTTTTCATATTTTTAACTGCTATACATCAAGTATTTATTTTAATCAGTCGTTGTAGTTTCTACATGATTTTACTGAGCGAATTTAAATATGTAAGACATGCTCTAGAATCAAATTATAAGTACCATAGACAAAATAATCCTGGTCTGTACAAAGCTGACACATGTTAAGCGTAATCTTACAAAGAAAAACGTACTATTAGTAGTTTGTCGTATTGTCTAACATGTATATAGGAGAAAATTTATCACCAAAAACTAAAAGCTCTCAGAGCTCAAACCTCCACCAAGGTCATAGCGTCATAGATCATGATCTGGATCACCATCAGAATTTAATCGATTGTTTTTTGTAACAACCCAACATTTCCTGAAATGTCATCCAAATACACGCACATAACCTCCTGGGGGGAGGTAACAAAGGGGTCATCTCTAACCCTGACCTTGTTTTTAGAGCATATGTTTGGTTTGCTAAAAAACATGAAAAAAGTGTCACTTTATAAAATTCATCATTGTGAATCATCTTTTAAGGATTATTGCAGCACAATAACAACAAAGTGTCCATTTTGTCTTTGAGGAATCATCTTCCACAAAAAACAGATCTTTTTTTCTAAAAACAAGAAACTTAGCTCGTCTAATGTGCACATTGTGCACAATGTGCTGTTAATTAAATCTAATTTATAAATTTTATTCTTTATATTTACACTCCAGTCATAGAGCTGGTCTTTTCTAATTTAACCTGCCAGGCGTGATGTTGGTTATAAACTTGCATAAAAGGCTTCTTCTGGTTTTATGTGTGACAAGAAGAACTCGATACTTTGAAAGTTTTCTGCTCATTTTAAATGATAAATGAGTCTTTGTTACCACTATCACCCGCGTATTTACTGGGTTAAAAAGCCGGACAGCTGTTGTAACGTTCCCTAAAGGGGGCGGGGCTTAGCAAACACGCAACCTGTTACAAATCTGCAATCTTCTGACAATGTGTGAAACCTCATGGGAAAATGTTGACTATTTACAGTCTGCGTGCAAACATTTGCTGTTATGAAGGTGACATATTTACACCAGAAGAAAAAAGATCAAAATAATTATAATAATTTAAACTCTGACTTGACTTAAAACTATGATTTTAGAGTCATATTTTGATGAATATTGACCTAATATTTGTGCGGCGTTTGCTTGTTCAAACACCCTGCACAGAAATCCACATTTTCCATGAGGAGTAGAAACTCGTATCATGACGTTTTGTTGCCTTTCCCGTAGTTTATAAGGTCTGAAGTAAGCGTTAGTGTAAAAGGAACTAGTTTTGTAGACTAATGGGAAATTCAGCCGCATCACCTTCTTCTTCTTCTTCACATAGATGTTGAAATGTGAACCAGACAACATCTGTTTGTACATAAAACCCATTCAGTGTAACAGGTTCTTGTTGTTATAAGCTATCATTTTATTTTTGGATGTCTTCATGCTTCTCCTGTTTTCTTGTTTTTGTTATGAAATGCCTTTCTTGAAAACGTACCAAATTGCCAAAGTGTAAAGTACTTCTATAAATTGTTGTAGATAAGAAAAAAAGAGTGAATCATAAACAACAATTGAGGCGACTGATAAAAGTTCCCACTTGTCTCTTAAGTTGATGCTGAATTTAACTGTGCGAGTATCTATGCATTTTTTTGACCCGGAGAAAAGGAAAAGTCACAAAAAAGCCTTGCATGCCCTCAGCTTGTAGAAAGAGAGACTGTATGTATTGAACAGAAATATTTTTTATTTTATTTATTCTATTTTATAAAGGTATATACTGATTTTATTAGCTGGGACAGGTTAAAGTGTCTTGATGCTGTCTTTGTTTCAGTCTCTCGCTGACTCAAAACTCTAAACGGCTCCAGTTTGCAGGAAAACAATAAAAGCAGGAATGATTTCATTTTCAACCTGTACAGTTTCACCTGAAGCTGGGAGTTCACTGCTGCTCCCAGCCTTCATCCGAGGAGGAGGAGGAAGACGGCAGCAGTAGTAGACTCACAGTGCTCCTGTCAAGCTCACACACACACAACAAACACACTCCGTTTGAGTTCGATGGATGTGTTGGCTTCCGTTTGCTGCTCACTGATTTGTACACTTTATCAATGTAACCAGATGTGAGAATAAACGGTATAAAACACACCACCTGGAGTCTGTGTGTTCCACGGGTGGAGGCTAATATAAAAGTCATGGATGTGGCTTTTATTAGTCTCTGCCTTTTAATTATTTGATCTGCTTCTGGGAAGAGTTTGTTTTCAGAACCCCTCCTCTGGTTGTTTGATTGTCAAACTTTAAAAACATGTCATTCATGTTTTGTTTTTTTTTTGTCACCGCAGAATGATAGAACACAGAAGTGATCGTTAGTTAGAAATAAAATCCCTTATTTCTTGTATTAATCCATAAAAATGTAACTTCTGCAATCTTCTTTACAACAACCAGGCTCCAAAGTACAGAATGGCCATTTCTTACCCATCATATCTGAAGTGATGGAAGTACCCTGCGGTGTATTGTAGTCGTTTTAGGTCAGCCTGTGCCGCTCTGATTAAAGTCTCTTCTTATGCTGATTACTGCTGCTGGGATCTAAAGGTGAGATCACAGCTTATTACCATGCACTTACACTGATTGGTTTTCAATTAGTTTTAGTTTGCTTCAATGGTTACTGACCAGACATTAATCTAACTTCTAAAAGACCATTGTTGTATTTGCCAGGGAAATGGTGAGGCCTTGCTTTTTTATTTTTCAGAGCTTTCTGATCTGTTAGAGAATTACTGAATCACAGCAATTCAGGGCTTTGACCCAAACTGGAAAGCCCATTTTCTAACAGAATCACCCGAGTTTTTGCATCAAGTGTCTACTTTGAACCCTACCATAAATAAAAACAATGCAGATGATTTGCTCAGATTGTTCATTTTTGTTAAACATTAGCTAAAATCACCTCTGGAAGTCTCTAAATTGACCTCACGACATAAACATTTTTGGAACATTTACTACAGGAAACTGTTACAGGTGATTAGAAGAAACCTTTCCAAAATGTAAATTCAACACTGGTATTTGCTCCCAGTTAACTAAAATTTGGAGCAAAAGTCAAACAAGGGAACTAAGGGAAATTTGTCAATAAGCCAACCAACCAAAAACTCAGCCAAAAAAAAAAAACTTATCAAAAACCCAACCAAACACTTAACCAACCAGCAAACCAATCAAATAAATATAAATTGAGGTTTGTGAGCAAGTTCCAAGAAATAAGTTCAGAAAAGCCTAATGTAATCCATGATTAACAGAGTGAGTGACTGAATGAATCTGATATTTAAGCATGAATCATATGTCTGTATCACACAATAGGATGATGGTGGAGCTTTTGTTTGATGGGGGTCCATCCAACCATTTAAATATGGCAGTCTGAAGAAAACAAACCTATTTCAACAATCATTGATAATGTGGGACCAAACATGACCATCATTACCTCGACAGAAAACAGACAGGTGGATATTTTTCTTAACTATTCGTAGAAAGAAGGTTTGCTGATGATGAAGTCATTTTTCCACAGAGCAAAGAGAACGAAGCTCTGTTCTGCTGCATGAGAAAGTTCAAACCTTAAACCCTTTGGGGAGTTTTTTTATTGCTAATGTAGAAAATAAAACCATGTTTATATTTAGGGGGGAAAATGTTTGTTGCTCTTGAAATTTGAGTTTGAAGGTGTTCTCATTTCTATGTTTGTCTTCATTTTAGCTTCAGCAGATCAGACCACAACTTGACTCCTAATCTCTGCTGTTTTATTTGTATTTATTTTTTATAATCCTCGCAGAGAAACTGAGGACGAGGCTGCAGAAGTGTTGGCCAGCTGAGAGCTGGAGGTCTGCGACGGGAACCGGCAGACAGAACTGCTGCTGTTGTTGTTGTTTAAGGATGGAGAGGAAATTGGTGGCAGGATGAATTCAGCAGGTTTCATCACTTCCTGTGTCTGTGGTTTGACGTCCTCCTCCGGTGTTTGCTCTGCTCCTTCGGGTGGGGGGGGGTTGTCTCCTGGGGGCTTCGTGGGAAGTAGCTGGAGCAGGCGGAGCAGGTGAGGACTGTTTTCCAGAGAGGGGAGGAGATCCGAGGGCTGCCTGCTGAGGTTTGACCGCTGGATTGCCGCTGATCTTGTGAGCGAGGGCTGTGATTGGAGACAAGTGGCGGGACGGGTGTGCAGAGGAGATTAATGTCAGAGTGAGACGCGGTATTCTTCTTGGTTTGTTGCTCACCTGCTTCTTCTTCACCTGGGATTGATTTTCCTTCTTCTTGGTTTTCTTCTTGTGACTTTTTGCATCTGTAGGAGCTTCTTTGCTTTGTTTTGGGTTTCGCTTACGCCTTCTCAGCTTCTTTTCTCCTTTACCCTTGTCGTCTGTCCTTTCACCCACGTTCTCCTCGCCATCGTCAGGCTCTCCCTCATCCTTCTCCTCTTCGTGCTCTGAGGTGTCCTCCGAATCGCGCCCATTTCCAGACTCCCCTTCTTCCTCCCCACCTTGGCAGGAGGGGGATGAGGGTTTGCTGGCAGCTGAAGCGGCTCGATTCTTCTTGCTTTTCTTCTTTTTACCGGTCTTGGAAGGTTCAGAGATGACGTCACCCAGGAGGCCCTTTGCTGCTGCCCTTGCCAGCACGTCCTGGACCGATTCGACCTTAGTGGGATCTGTCTGAAAAAAAGCACGGCCAGTTTAGGATTTTTATTGCAAAGTACAACACCTTCAAACAGGAAGTCTCAAGGCAACGATTCCTACAGTCATGAGGAGAATCACAACGTTTATTGTCCTCAAACAATCATCTTTTTCTTTTCTTTCTGGGAAAATAAAAACCTAAAGGCCTAGCATTTATTAAAAGAGTTCAGACTAAGATCCTTTTATGTTGAGTAATGACAGTGTTACAGCTATTTTGGTTAAAGCTTGAAAACAACATTATGGACAACCTCATACATTATTTTGATATCTCACATGATCTGTTAGCGCTTGTCTTCAGCTACAGAATAAAAGTTCAGCTGCTTTGTTTTTAAAACCTTTAAATTTGCCACATCCTGGATGACTGATAAGCTACACCAGCCTTTAGGTTCGTTCACAGCTCGAGTTTAGTTACTGCCAGTTTTTGAGGCTGTTTAAATTAACAATTAATAATTAATCTGTTAAATTAACAGATTAACACACACACATATGCTCCTCACCAAATAAAATTATTACCACTAATAACTTTCATCAACCTCCTTGCAGACATTTCAGTTTTAGATTAGTTAAAGATGGGAGCACGTTGTTGTTCGTATTCTGCTGAAATCTCTGCTGTTCAGTGTCACAGAAGTGATACTTTCATGTTCCCTCCTTTGATTCGTTTTTAAAAAGAGTCCCTTTTTTAGAGTCCTTTGTCGTTTTTTTTTCTGTCCCTGAGCAGTTTGTGCCTCTTTCATGCCCCTTTGCGTTGAGCTGTTGAACTTAAACAGATCTAATTCAGGTTGTTAAACACCAACACAGTCAGATTTATTTTTTATGTTTTTGCCACAAGAATCAGTTGCTTCTCTTTTGGGGTTTGAGTCTATTCCTCAAGTGCAAATGCTTTGGCTCCCTAATATCCTTGGGTTTGCGTGCTGCTGCTGCTTTCTTTAGATTTCATCTTTAGATTTTCAATTAGATTCGAATCCAGGGAGTGAGATGGAACTCGGAGAAACAACAAACAGGAATGATTTCTGGAGGCTTGTGTGTACTTTGTGGACATGAAGGCAGCACTACAAGGCATAAAATGATTGTTTGTTTCAGCCCAAAACAAACTGAATGTAAAGGTTACATAATGAACTGCTGCAGCCGGCAGCTGTCTCCTGTTTATACAGACACCAATAGTTTTGCTTTTGCAATAAGTTTCATAGATATGAAAGGGTACAAGATTTGTCAATAAATGTAGGCATTTAATAGATAAAAATGTTTGATTTAGGAGGTGTTGAGGGTTTTATTTTTCAATTAAATCCTACAGATAAAGACAAACCTGTTATCTAAAGTGTTTTGTTACAATGGCTGACAAATCTTTTTCTGAACTGTGATTCTCACACATCCAGATGTATTAAAACTAGAGGTTGGACAAGAAGCTGGAAGTTGAAGCCACCATGGGCGAGCGCCCCCTAAAGGCTGACTGTAGTACAATGGGGAATTTTGCTGACTTAAAACTAAAAGTTTCAGATCATTTTTTTCATGTTTTGATTTTTGTTGATAGTTATTTAAGGTTTAAAGAAAAGCGTTACTCTGTGACTGACAGTGTCACAGAATATTAGCGAGTTGGGAGGGTGTGTAGGCGGAACTTTTGTACAGATGGTACAGCCAATAGACTTATAATACTAGACCAAGTGTCCCCGCCTTTTCTCGTTGTTGTGAGTTGAAGCCAACAGGAACCATTGTATGGGAGCTGCCATGATGTGTTTTTGAAACCAGAGTCTGAACAACCATGATGTGGGGCTTTAAGTCCCGCCTATTCCCCCGCACACTAACTTGGTGTCATATGGCATTTTCTAAGCATAAAATGACTAATTACAGCTAAATGTATTCAGAAAATGAATATTTGAACATCCAGCAGCAAATATATATCCACAGTACCAACAGCTGGGAGTTGACGCAGTAATTAAGTCGTAGGACTTTGATCAGAGGTTCAGGTTTTGAACCCCAGTGCCAGCCTCCAATCAACCTCGGTTACATGATGAGTGAGAAACAAAGAAATGAAGCCATGCCGGCTCAGATGTTGCGTCAGATGTTGGGGAACCATGACATTCTGATGAGAAATGGGCTACTAGAACAAGACATCCATGGACAAGGGCAGAGAACTCAACACTGTTGGGATGCTACTGTATGAGCAAGCCTAGAGAGAGGGGCTATATGGGAAGGATGTGGGATCTATGGAAACATAGATACCCATCATCCAAACTGACAACGAAACAACTTCGAATCCAGTGTTCAAATATTCAAGCGTTAAACCTGCAATCACACCTACCAAGCCCCGTTGATAAGCCCTGAGAAACTGAAACCGAGAGCAGCAGACCTGGAAAGGAACACTGACCAAGCTAGACACCTTTTAACCTGCACGCCTTACCAAGATTAAGTGACAAAGAACCCTCTGAGAGTCAGCTAGAAGACAGGAACGACCTGCAGTGTTGTACTCGTTTTAGTTAAACTATTTAAACAGACACTAAAAGAGTTGAGCACAATTTAAACTAACATTAAGCAATATTGTAAGATGTCACACTCAAAGTATGTTTGTCTCAGCTACTACTACAGCAAATTTTAGTTCATACAGCCATTTTGTTGTGGGTAATGTGGATTAGTGACAGTGACCTTCTGGAATTGGATTGACTCTAAAAGTTAATCAGTTACAGATGTACATCTGATGATTGCTTTCTAAAAATTTAATAACATTAGTCCAGTGGTTCATGAGATATTTTGGTGACAGACAGACACAGGCAAAAACATTATCACCTGCCCTTGCCTGTTGGCGTCAGATAATAACAAAGATGACATGGGAGCCTGATTTAGAGATTCCAGGATGTCCTCAAAGTTTTACTCCCTTACAATTAATATAACTGTATCACAAAAGCCACTGAAAATAATGTATAAAAAGCATGAAACACACACACACACACACACAGGTCTCTGCAATATTATTTAAAGCTGCCGAGATTCAAAGGAACTACATCTCATTTCCTTCTGTTGTACTGCTGTCCTTTTTATGAGCGAGAACGAAAGAAAAGAAAGAAAAGACAGTGAGTACTTGAGACGGATGCAACAAGGCTGGGGAGGTGGGTGGAGGGGTGAGGGGGATTCATGCAGTCATTTATGCCATAAAGCTTTGAAATGTATCAGTGGTTCGGGTGTATTTTGTCTTCAATGTTGTCTTTTTTTATTAGAATCATGCTGCTGTGTTTCTAAGGAGCAATACTTGGGTACCTGTCTGAGTGTGTGGGTGTGTGTGTGTTTGATTACTTTGCAACAAGAAGCGCTGAGGCTGCACTCTTTTAGTGTCTGCTGGGAGGTCAGGCAGCTCACTGGCACACACGCACACACAGATACAGGTGCTTAAACACAAACACACACACCACAAAATCTCTCTTCCCTTCCATCTCTGCAAGGCAGCTTTTTTTCTCCGTTTTTCTCACTTTTGACACCTCACACTCTCCCTAACCCCCCACCTGTCTCTCTCACCTGCCGCGACAGTCTGGCCACGAAGCAGCCGTTGGTGAACTGAGACGGTCCGAGCTTGAAGAACTTGGAGTCTGCCGTGTCTCCTGACGGGGAGTCGTCGGGGAAAATCGGACCGTTCACCCTGAGAGAGCAGCAGCACACGTCAGGAGCTGGTAAACATTTATTCATCACTGCCACATCAGTTCAGAGGAGTCTTCCGGTCGGTTCCCGGGGGGGTTCTGCTCAGAGTCGGTGTCAGAAAACTGAACCAAGGTTCCATTGATTTTTACAGACACATACAGAATACAGAAAACTCCTGATTTGAATTTAGCTTAGAAGGCATTCAGTGTCTGAATGTTCTCAGAAAAAGATTAGTTTATATTTGAAAGATCAAAGGGAAAATGATTGCTTAGAGCGGTATTTGGGCATGCAACATGTCAAAGTCAACAATAATGCAATTATTTACACATAAATGTTGAGCAGAATATCCCTTCAGAGCCTCAGGACAAACTTGGTCATTGACAGATCTCACACTTTGTTCATCATCTATATTTCCAGTAAGAGCATTAACTGGCAGGCCTCAGCAGAGAAAACTATAAAAATATTAATAAAACTTAAAGATGATGTGCTGATTGGATCTCCCCAATAAAAAAGGTTATTTTGGGAAAGATTTTAAAAAGTAACTGAGCAGCAGCTCTTTGTGGTTTAATGACTTTTTGTTAAAAACAGGAGTGGGCTTTGTTGGGCTTTATTTAGCTGCATGTATACATGACATTTAGGTTGGGGCTTCATGATCAAATGCATCGTCCTGTTCTTAAAAATGGTCACTTTTAAGTATATATTTGGAAAAAAAAATTATCTAGTGCACCAGAAAATGGCAGACATTATCTGTGTATCAATATAGACAGTTTACTGTGTGGAGACGAGCTTTATGCTTTTTGCTTGCGTGCTACTAGTTTTCTTTTTATGATGTTGGAAAAACAGCCTGTTTGGTACCACTTGCTATAGTTGATCACAGAATAATATTTTCTCAAAATAAAATTTTCATTTATGTTTTAATTTAATAATAAAAAATGTTTGGACCCAGAAACTGAACTGCTGGCCATCATCTCTTGACATAAAGAAATAAAATATGCTAATGTTTGGACTTCTTTATGAGGACAAATTGACTTTTGTTTTCCAGCTCATTGACCCCGACAGAAAGTTTAACTCCTGTCTCCAGAGAAACTGCAGTCGATTCTTTATACTGTCCTCAGTCTGGAGAGCAAGCATGAATGCAAAAATGTTCTTTAGGTAATGTTTAAGCTGCAAAGATTATTAAGTAAATATGTAAATTCTTTTTATAACATAACAATAGGATAAAAACTTCAATTATCTTGTCATAAACTGAAATAGTGATCATCACTTTACTGAGCGTGCTGTCAGTCCAGTTAGGAGGAGAGGAAGAATGGATCGACTGCAATATAATCGTACACTTCATTTAATAAATCCAACAGGAAGTAGCCTAAATTATCCAAACAGACTTACAGCTAAAACAAATCAATTAAAGGCCTTGCATCTCTGGAAGGAAGGAAGGAAGTGGACTGAGATAATTTTATTTCATCTTGATTTATTATTTTTGTGCAATCTCATGCAATACTGTATCTTGCATGACCTGTTAGAGCTTGAAGCACGTGTAGTGAATGACTCTCAGCTACTACCACACCAAATTTTAGCTTGTATCTGTAAAATTCACTGACTTGTAGCTATTTTTGAGTAGGATAAAGTCCAGTAGCTGTGGTGGCCACTTTCAATTTGGTTGACCTTAAATGTAAATGTAAATGTGGATCCAGTGAATGCAATCTGAAAGTTTCATTAAAAATCTGTTCAAGGAGTCTCGAGATATTGTGCTAATGATACAGACAAATAAACACACACAGACGTGAGCTAAAAGCTTTGTCTTTCGTTACGGGGGAAAAATATAACCCAAACATTGGTGTGAATGGAACAATTTTCTTGTTTTCCCTCAAATATGCCAAAAGGCTGTTACAAATTCAAGCATTCATGAATGATTTTGGTTTCCTTCCTAAACAACAATTAGTGTTTTAGAATAGGTGACGTAAAGTCAATGTGAATGATTAAATGACTAATCGACAGAAACGTTGGACAGTGTGTGAGTGTGTGTGTGTGTGTGTGCGTGTGTGTGAGTTGTACCTGAAAGGCAGCAGTCTGGGGTGACTGTACGTTTTCTCTAACACTCTTCCCACCAGCTGTTCATTTTCCTCAGGATAAACTGAGCGCGTGCAGTAGACCACCGTCTGGACCTTTGAAACTGTCGGACCAAACAGACGAGCAGACAAAAACACGGAGAGATTTGTCCCAATGATGATTGAGTCATTGCACCATAGAGCAAGCAGTCGGTTTTTAACGTCTTGCTTGTTCTGTTGAGTGAACTGTGCTTGAAAACACGTTACGTTTGAGGTTTGTACTCACAGGACAGAGCGTGTCCCAACAGCCGGGCTTGTTGGCTGGTCAGGGAGTGGATTTTTTTCTTGGAAACAGAACCGCAGGACAAGTCTGGCAGTAGATCCCAGTCTGTCAGCAAAAGGTTTAACTACTTTAACTCAACTAAAACACATTAAATGTTCTTATTACCAAAAGTAATTCAGACACAGATGCTTGTAGATTTAGTTTCTTATGGTTACTTTTCCATCTCAGGTCCACTTCATTTATCCCCCTTCATTTACCATCCATTTAATAATTCAGTGCTAAAACAGCTTTATCACATGAATCTGACCCACATACAAGATTATTTATACCAATCAGACCCTCCAGGACCTTTTCCGCCACTCATACCTCCGTGCTCGCTGTGCATTGTAGCCACTGGGTCGTTGAGGGCCGAGGACGAACACTGAGGCAGCACCACGGTGACCTTCAGCCTCTGGGCGGTGGCGTCCCACTCGTTCAGACCGCAGAATGGTCCTGACAGAACCCGAACGTCTGCAGTGGGAGGTGAAGAAACCGGTTAGACAAACTCACAAAGAAACGCCTCAAGTTTTTAGTGATTTGTCATACATACAGTATTTATCGCTCAACGCCAAAAGGCAAAAAGTGGTCGATAACCTTATTTAAAATGGCTGCCACAGCTGATCGACTGAAGCAAAGACAGAAACAGCTATATCTTTGTCAGTTTTACAGATATTGAGCTAAACTTTGATGTGGTAGTAGTTAAGAGTCATTCACAACACATACTAACAGATTGTGAGATCTTGCCTTATCGTGGGAAATTGCTTATAGCATTATTAAGGTTTGACAAAAACATCTACAACTCATTTCTCAGCAGAAGATCTTAATTTAAAAGTGGCGTGAAAGAGCAACAGGTTGCAACATGATATTAGGTTTTAGCTGAGACTTGCAGACATCATCCCCTAAACACATGAAGCTGTAAGTCACACCTATGTGTTTGTTTTTAACTTTAATGTGCTCCACAAAGGAAGATAATTCTGTCACTGCACACTCAAGTTCCTCTTTTTTATCATCAATAATTCTTGGATGTCCAGAATGTTCTCATTTTATTCTCATTTTAACATTTAAAGCTTTTTACTATTTTTAAAAACTTTCCTCCGGAAAAAAAACAAAAAAAAAAGTATCAGCAAAAACTGACAACCCTAAATAAATGACTCTAAGAATAAGAGAAAGACGTGAAATCAGTCGGCTTATCTTGTCAGCAACCTGTATGAGGTTTTAAAATGAAAAGCATGAAAGCTCATTTCCAGCAGTTGTGAAACAACTGAATCCTCTCTGTTGCTCACTGAGCGGCCTCTTCCCTGAAGGTGCCACGCTCGGCGGCGTATGAGAAAAAAAAATCTGCTTTTAATTCCCGTAACAGGCACGGCCTCATCCTTGCAGAACAGAGCTGGAAAATATGAGGAAATAATTTGATCTAGCTTTGACTTAAAATCCAACCGCTGGAACTTATTACTGAGCGCTGCAGGAAGAGTGGGCTGTTTGATGGGAGGCTTTTGTGTTGAGGCTGCCGACTCTGGAGGTTAAAAGATTTGTACAGAGAAAGAAAATACGAGACAGAGAGCAAAAAGACCAGAGTGGATCGCCGCCGTCCGAAAACGACTCCAATCTCAAACATTTCATGTAAGAACTCCTCTGTAAACCTTTACACCACTTTTGATTGTTCATTAGCTGGTTATTTTGGCAGAAAACATTATGATCCTGCAAGAAGTGCCCCAAGCCGCACCAGAAATGCTATAGCTACCTGCTGCTGTTGCTATTTATGTTTGCAAATAACCACTGAAATTTCAGTAAACATCATGAAATGTTTACATTATAATGTGAAACTGACTGCTATTGTGAGGAATTGGATTTTTTGTTTCTGTTTTGTTTTCTTTATGGTTTCTCTGTGGGTTTTAATTAGTGTTTTCAGTTTGGGTTTTTCCTGTTTGTGTTCCTGCTCAGTATTCACTCCTCTTCCGTCACTCTTTTGCCCTTCTTGCCACGCCCATCTCCACCTGTCCGTAATCATCTCCACTCACCTGTTTCCACTTCCCTCGTTACCCTCAGCACTCAAATACCAGGTCATTTCTCCCACTAGTCGCTGGTTCATTGTTTTTTGTTTCCCGTTAGCTGCCATGCTCCGTACCTTGTCTCCTTGTTGTTTTGCCCACCGTTGTTTGGATTTTTGTTCTTTTAAGTTGCTGCCTCGTCAGCTTTTGTTTTTGTTTATTTGTCTTATTTAATAAGTTAGTTTCTTTTGTAATGAGTCTGCGCTCAGGGTTCCTTTCCGTCGTCCAAAAACCTGACAGCTATGGGATGGTTTATAAAATAACATCCTTATAAATTGAGCTCAAAGAGCCATTTACAACAGATAAGATATTAATTGTTTATAACCTTCCCACTAATCCTCACTTCAAAAGATCTGAACTAACACAAAACAAAAAATAAATTAGACTGATTTGAATCATAAAATGATGCTACTGTATCTCATTTAATTGGACTTAAGATGCCCTTTTTTTTCTCTGTTAAGTGACTTTGGACGGCTTTCAGGGAACAATTAATTAAGATTTTAGGCATTTCCTCAGTATCAGTAGTAACAGTCATACGATCCCTCATATTGGCACGCACCACCAGATACTGTATTTACATATTAACAGCACCGCTCACTTTTGATTCCCATTTGTGTGAGCAGCGTCTGCATCCCCTCGACTTGTGAAGGCGTGTGATCGGCGCCGCACAACAGCACTCGGCCTGAGCGAGCGGCAGCTACGACGGCTACGTGAGCCACGGTCACGGCTGAGAAGGAGCCTGCCACCAGGACGTCCCCTTTATCAAACAGCAGGGGCTGCAACACACTCACTGCCACACACACACTCCTGTCCTGCAGAGACATGATGTGACACACACACACACAGAGGTAGGCATGTTAGTCATACAGGCGTGCTGGGCCTTCTTCTTTTTCTTTTTAAACAAGTGTCACCTCCAGTGTTACGGACTGCTGTGCTGTTAACCCAGTTTAATTCAGTTACACAAGTCAGTCAGGTGTAAATGTTACGTCACTGCAAGAAGTCAAGGTAAAGTACACGGTGAAAGCCTGACTCGATCTGCCTGCAGCACGGCTTTTTTCAGGCACTTTTCTTTAATGTAAATGTCAGACTGATGCAGTTTTGTTTCTGTTTCTGATCTCAGTCTGCCTCGGACCAGATTGTGTTGATTCTCTGCGGCTGGACTCACCTGTCTTTACCTGGCTCCACCCTGCATGACCTCCAGAAGTCTCCCTTCACGCTAAACTTACTCTCACCCTTTACTTATACAGGTGCTGGTCATAAAATTAGAATATCATGAAAAAGTAGATTGATTTTAGTAATTCCATTTAAAAAGTGAAACTTGTATATTATATTCATACATTACATACAAACTCATATATTTCAAATGTTTATTTCGTTTAATTTTGATGATT
>NC_051432.1:9333734-9395680 GCF_001649575.2 Kryptolebias marmoratus
GTAATCATCAAAATTAAACGAAATAAACATTTGAAATATATGAGTTTGTATGTAATGTATGAATATAATATACAAGTTTCACTTTTTAAATGGAATTACTGAAATCAATCTACTTTTTCATGATATTCTAATTTTATGACCAGCACCTGTACCTGGACTCCCCCTCATCTACTCCCCCAGCCTCCTCTCAGTAACCCACTGCTCCCTACATGGTTCTCAGAGTCACTCTCCTCGTCTCCGCAGCAGCTTTCTGAACATCTGATTCTCTGTGGGCTGAAAACCTGCAAAAGGATGACTTTTACCGCTAACATCATTAGGAGCTATTTTGATTATCCTGTTCTTAACTCCCGTTTCTCTCTTTCTAGAAAAGACAATCTGCCATTACTGATCCCGGCCCACCCCTTCTGAAGTCAAATCTTCCTAAACCTTTCCTGCTGTGTATATTTTGGGTTTATTTACAAATCATTGCACTATATCCTGAATAGGAGAGTCGAGAACACTTCATTTGTTGGTCATACTGAAAGCAAATGTTATTGATGCCCATTCACTAGGATATCTGGAAAATGACAGATTACGATCAACAGTATGGGAAAAGAGCAGTAATCTGGATCATTGGGGCATTTAAATCTGAGTCTTGTCCTTTCAGTTTTTTACTTTTAAAGCAATTAACTCATCGACTGCAGCTAAAAGGTGAAGGTGGACGGTTATGTTTTTGGGTGTGTGTTTATGTGCTTATTTGTTACTGAAATATCTTATGAACCACAGGACAGATTTTAATGAAACTTACAATAGATATATATTGGATGGACATACAGCTGGCTAACTTTTGAAGTCAATCCAATTCAAGATGTCCACCACAGCTAATCAACATTAACACAAAAATGGCAACAAGTCAATCAGTTTTTACAGATATATCTAAAAGCTGATGTGGTAGTATCAGAGAGTCATCCCCAACACATACTCACAATATTGTATGAGACTGCACATAATGTTGTTTATCAAGGTCTGATCAAAATGGCTACTCTGTAATTTCTCATTTTGAAGTATTAGTTTAAAACTCTGTCTTTAAAAGGCAATGCTGGGGTTTTAATTAAACAATAGTCAAACCTCTTCCCTACAAAGGTGTCCAGTGCTCCAGAATAAGGACACTCAACTCGTCTTTAGCTCATGCTTGGCCTAAAATCTTTCCACCTGTATGTTTAGCAGATGTGTGGCAGTGAGGGTGCAGCCCTGCAGGAAAGCATGCAGACGATAAGAGAAGACCAGGGTGTCTGGACAGAGAGGGTCCCTGCAAAACGCTGAGTCCATGAGGTCAGTCATGTTCTTCACTTCCACCAAGTTGGCAGCTTTTAACACTTCACACACCTCGTCAAGACTGCAGAGAGAGAGAGAGAGAGAAAAACCCCCCGATTGTTTAAGGTTTACACATTCCAGGGCACTTCCAGTGAAATGCAGGTACATCAGTGTTCTGAGGTTAACAACTTCACAAGAACACAAACAGCAGGCGCAGATGCTGCAGCCTCCTGTCTCATTACACCCCAGTGAACTTTACTGACTAATAAACCCACACTGCAGAAGCATCCCCACCCCTAAAATCCCCCTCACCTCTTTAAACACACTGGGTACCGCTCAGTTTAATAATTTCACTTTTATCTTTAAGCTGACGTGAACTCCCAAACACCACATAACATTTTTATGCTTAACTGAGCTGCAAAGAAGTCAGGTCGACAAAACCAAGAAAGTTCACAATAAATACAGATCTTTATTTGTAATAAAATACTAAATGACATGGGCTGGAAAGCTACTCTGGGCTGCCTGAAGAAAACAACCTAGTTTTAATCACCCTATTTGTGTCAGGACTACGGAAGCTGAATACGGCTGAGCTACCAGCTTTTATTCAATTTCATGTGATTTTCTCAAGATCACGAGTTTATTATTCGTTTCTAGCCAAGCTAGATTCATCTTATTTTGAGAAAAAAATAGTTTGTCTCAAACAGAGGGATGATTTTACTGCAAAAATGAGTAGTTCCTGTGTTACATCCAGTTTCCACTTTACATTTCTCTGAATGTGAATTATTTTTTTTGTTTAATTTTTTTTTTCCTCTCTGTCTACACAGATTTAACAAAATGCTGTGAAACCACACCACTAGGTTACTAACATATCAAAACAGAGAAAGAACATTCTTAGTTTGTTAAAGATTCCCCCCAGAGGTTCACAATATCCTCACATTTACTAACCATGATCATCGGCTGGTTTGATATAAACAAGATCAGGATAAAGTAAGACAGATGTAGAAAAAGCAGTGAAAATGACTCCATTGTTGTTTTGGAGTAATTGTGGGGAAACACAAAATAAGCAGCTATGTTTCTGAAAAGCTCCGTATTTCCAGCCGACACAGATCTAAGAAAGGTTTTTAAAAAATGTCCACTTTTAGAAACAATTTGAAAACTTCTTTTTTTTCTTTTTTTTTTTTTTTTTTTTTACAAAAACTCAGTTTGTGCAGGGACAAGAGGTACAAGCACAGAGGAAAATCTCAGTCGTTCAAGATATCAACCTCAATATCACTGTATCTGTATCAGGTATGAGCTGATTAACAATGGATGCTGTTTGATGTGACATTTCCAGCTTAAATCAGTACTCCTTTCCTTTAATTGTGACTCTGAAATGATTTCAAGTTACCACTAGAGAACAAGTGTTTCTTTTTCCAAACAACTAAACAGGAAAAGGAGCATCGTTATCTTGAGCTAATAAAACAAGTAGCTCGTTATCTCAACGAGTTCTTAGTTTGAGAATTAGAAACCTGCACCTCGTCTTGAGTGTGTTGATCCATGCGTAAACTGGCAGGCATTTTGCCCGGTGCTGTTTGGTCCTGACACAGTCAGACAGAAAACAGGAGATGCTCCGCAGGTTCTGTTTCACTCTGCAGCGAGCCAGGGAGGCTGCCAGCTTGGTCCTACACCTGCAAGAAACGCATCCCACCATGACAAACGTACATCATAAGTAAATGGGCTGATTTTTAATGGGAACACTTGTTGTCTGCCTTCGCACTCATACCTGTGCAGACTTGTCTCCAGGTCCCTGACATCCTGCTCGGCCTCCTGCCCGTCTTTTGTTGGTCGCTCTTTCAGCACAAACCTTCTGTCCTGGAAGTCAAACAGCATCACCATCGCCAGCGGTAACAAGTCGCTGTACTGCAAAACATGATCAAAGTAGCATTATTAGCTTTTTATTACTATTTAGATAGGATAAAAAAATCAGAAAAGTACAATGTTTGTATGTCATTTGCCACAATTATGTTCTAACCTACTGTTTGGGTTTCATTTTCACCCATTTGTTAATTTATTTTATGCTTATTTGATTTGGTTACAAATGGGACTGAATGTTGGGTTAAAATTAGGCATAAAACATTCCTGTTTAGGAAAAAATACCACATTTAGAGTTAAAAAAGGCTATAGTGTTAAGTTTTCCTGTCCCTGTTTTCTTCAATGCTGATTTGTTACTGAGGATTATCTATAAAACCCCTGTATATGAATCCATAAATATTTATAATCTGGCTTTGTCCTGTTGGAGCTGTGTCATTTTTTACGACTCTATTTGTCCTTGGTATGGGACAAACAGGAAAATGAAATATGTAGTGGACTCAGGAATTATTGAATTGGTGGTGTTTTCATTCTGTAGCAAAAACTAAACATATGAAATGGAGATTAAAAGAACAAAATGTAAAGGTGGACTGACAAAAATGTGGGGCGTTCCCCTGTGTAAAACGCAGTCGGTCTTTGTTTAAATAAACATCTTGTCTGATCTGTTAGTGCTAAAGAAGACATGTGCTGTGATGTTTTACATCATTTATCTGTATTTGCAGGCATTATCTGTTCCGTGCTGGTAACTAATGTTATATTTGTTTTGGTCTTGGCTAGTTTATTTTTTGTTGCCACTCTTCATTTTGGACATTTTTTGCGTCCCCTTTTCTCACAAGAAATGCAAAGAAGTGACCAAAATGATGGTGAAGAGGACCTATGGGTGCAGGCAGGAAGCTATATAAGAAAAGTTTCTTTTAAAACAATTAGATAGGTAAGAAACAAAAACCAAGGCAGATCATGTATTTGCTTGTGTGTTTCTGTGTGTTATTTCTCTCTCTGTTCGCAAAATATGTCATGAACCACTGGACAGATTTTAATAAACCTCTCAGGAAGTAATCATAAATCTACAACTGATTAGCTTTTGGAGTCAACCAAATTCCAGATGGCTGCCACAACTAATCAACCTTAGTCAACACACAAATATCTATAACCCAGTCATTTTTTTACAGATATTGAGCTAAATATTGTCATGGCAGTAGCTGATAGTCATCCCCAAAAGACAGTTTTAGTGCTAACAGATCAGGCAAGATGCTCATTTAAAACTTTGGCACGCAAGGCAGCGATATGCATTTGTTCAAAGGATGCTAGTTTATCATTTTTATTTAAAATGATCTTATGTCTGGATTAGGACCCTGGGCTTGTGCCTGTCTTGTCTGGGCGAACCTTCCCTTTAAACCTGCTCCTTCTCCAGTGTAACCATGATGGGTGAAACCAAACTTTCCTTTTAAGTGCGAGAGCCAAAGATGGAGTGTGCCTGCGTGGGCAGAAGCCGGAATATAAAAGTCGCGGGAAAGATGTGTGCTGAATAATAACAAGATCTGTGGTGGTTTTATCGTCTCACTTTCAGACTAACGACCTCTCAGTCAATTTTCTGTTTCACTCATCCCTCAATAAAGTCACCCTTTACGCACACACAAACACACACCCATGCACACCAGCTATCTTTGTCCACGTATGTGTCGTTGCACAGTGTTTTATAGTGTCATTTACAGTCTTCAGATTGCAGAATGTATTTTCTTCCCTCGTATGCATCACTTGCCACCAATAACCAGCCAGACTCCATCAGATCTGAATACAAATTTGTTTTAAACTGCATCGCCACCCGTTTCACCAACATGACCAGAGAGAAGATGAACACCTCATCTGAAGACAGACAGAGATATCACTCTGTTTCGCACTCAGTCAGTTTGGGCTCGTGAACAAACAAATGTCAGATCAGGTGGGACTCACGATGTGCTGAGATGTGTGGAAGCAGCTGTCGGCGATTACGTCCTCAAGTAGGTCCTGATCTGGGAAGAATATCATGGTAATAAACAGAGAAATGAGCGTCAGCGGATTTTCACAGTGGAGATATCTGAACAGGTTAGTTCCACTGAGTTAGGAATAATCGTATTTTTGGCTAAATTTTGCCCCGTCTTGCACATATTCTTGATTTAATTTGCCGGAATGTAAGAATGAGCCTGTGAGTAATGTGATTTTGTTAGATGATTCAACAACAATATTGATTCTTTTTTTTTCCTGTTCTAGATAAATATATATATATTTAAATTTAGCAGAACTGCTGACAACAAAATCATCTAAGACATATAGATGCTTGACAGGGATGTATTTGAGAAAACAAACAAACAAAAAAGCTCTTTTGTACACTGCAGTGCAGCAGGAAATGATAACAGATTTAAGTTTAAACAGAATAAATCAACATTAGCGTTCATTTAGAAGCCCATGTCTGCTCAAATTAGAAAAATACAGTCAAATGTGTATCTTTTAGTGTGATTTTATTGTTGGTTCAGCCATTTCCAAATTATCAACTGTGACAGTTTTGTAACCAAAATTACAAAATCTTGGATTGACTCCAGACCTTCAAAGTACTTTTAATATGTACACTAAACTTTAATTTGGCATTAAGTGGTTGTGTACATCTTCACTGTTTTAGGGAATAAATACCATAGTTCAGTTTAAAAAAACAAAACATAATTTAGGATTAAACCTTCACAGCAATAATGCAATGCATATAACATAAATCTCTCCTGGTTTAATCCAATAAAAACAAACAAACCAAAAAAAATATATATGTTGGAGACAACATATTCCACAGCGATACAATTTTTAGAAAATTGTTCTCAGTGGAAAAAAATGTGTTGCTTTCACACAAAGATCTAATTTTTAAATAAAAATGTTTTGCTGTGAGATGACGTTGACATCTTTGTGGGTCTGTCGTGATACTTTTATGTTATGTTGTAGCTTTGAACAAACTGAGCGTAAAATCCACATAAATCACTGATTTTCCAAGACTTTTTGAAATGAAAATACCAATTTCCAACATGTAAGGGCCACTGATGTAACTCACATGTCTGCTGTCATCAGGTAAACACATGCAGCGTTTTTTAAAGTGCATTTTTATGTGCGTGTCCATTGCACCTCTTATCACCTCCCACACAGACATCTGCTGCACCTCCGGTTCAGGTGATTTGCAGTCACATGGAAAAAAATGAAATGTATGGCTATATACTATTTAATCTACAGTCTGCTGCAGTTGAAGGTGCTATTCAACAAGCAAATATTGGAGTTGACGCATTCTGGCTGCTCTACTGCTTTTCATTACAGAGATAAGGCTACGGGGCCAAAGAGGTGGCAATGAGAGTTGTTCAAATTAATTTCACTTTGACTTTAACCATCAGTCCGTGCTCTTCTGGCAGGTCATGTGCTGCAGCTGGAACCACAGATCGACATTTGGACGCTAATATTATGACAGATTGCTCATTTCAGAAAGTGCAGTCTCACATTTGAGTGTGTTGAAGGCGAGCTGGTAGGCTTGTTTCTGAGTGGCGGCGGCGCCGTTCTCAAACGGTGGCACGTTCGCTCTTTTCTCATACTGCAGAAGTTGCTGCGCTGCTGGCTTTTCTTTATGCAGCTGCTGGAAGATGGCTGCCGCCTGGAGGTAGACCTGATCCGATGGTGGGCTGACTGGGGAAGAGGGAGAGGGAACAAACGGAGTGTGAGGTGGTTGGGGTCAGATGTTAATGCACTCATCATCCTGAGAAGAATATCATATTAATGAGGGATTTGAACCGTTCTTTTTCTAGTGGAATGATTATACAACATGCAACTTCAAGGGTTTTTAAAAAGGTGCACAAATTGCACCTTCTTGTTAGTGACCATGATTGACTGCAGAGGGTAGTTTCTATTTGCCAGCAAATAAAAGATTTGTTTGACAGCACTTATTGGATGGGGTAATATTCATCCCCAGATGAAAGCTAGTTGATTGGGATGTTTAGGAACAACCCAGGAACCACTGAAGCTCAAGCCTCCCATGAGCTGGACACTGCTGGAACACCAGTGTCTCTGTCCACAGTGAAGACAGTTTGACATCACTGTGGACAGAGAGGGAGCCGAGCAAGGAAGAACCTCCTGCTCCAAAAGAGACACCTCCAAGCTCAAGGATCAATCTGTTTACCTTCTTGAGAAACGTTTTATGGTCAGACGAGACAACGCTTGATCCATTTGGCCACAATGACAGGAAGTATGTTTGGAGGAGACAAGGTGAGGCTTTCAAACCTTAGACTACCTAAGTGTGTTTGTTAAGCATGGTGGTGGTAGCATCACACTGAGGTACTGGTGCACAAAGTGAATGGAATACATCAAAACTGGTTTCTGATTGGATAAAAGAGGTTACCTGGACTGACCTTTCCAAGCTAACTTTAATCTTATTGAAAACTTGTCTAGTTTGTTCCAAAAAACAAACAAAATAAAAAAACCCAATTGAATTGAATTCTACCAATTCAGCCAAGAAGAATGGTCAAATTAGAATTATACCTGAAGCTTGTTGATGGAAACAATGACAACATTTAACCAAATATTAGTAGGGGTGTATATTTTTGAGCCTGAGTGTATAACTTTGACCCTGTGTGAATTAGACATAATCCACAATAAATTCAAACTTGTGCTCAATTCTTATTTTTAAAAATCAACAAGTTGGACAAACAAATGGTTCAAATAAATCATTAACATCCAAAATCATCTCCCCACCAACATTAATGAACATCTAGGTTAGGTTTTATTTCATGGCATGATGTAGCCCCACTGAAAGTCTAACTTAAGGATAAAGTTTCAGTTTGCTTTGTTCGTGCTCTCTGCTTCATCCGATGCTCACGGCTCAGCTAGCCGACTGCAACCTGATGCCTCACACATGTAACCGTGGCTTTCATTCCACAACAAAAACACTTTTTGCCTTTTGTCCGGCGTTAAACCGCTTCTTTTTCATCACATGACTGATCAGAGCACAAACCCACTAAATCATTCATTCAGAAAATGCTTCACATCATGCTTTGAAACAGTTTATTCTGATTTTTTTTTTAAATATGTGATTAAATTCAAGATTCCAGATTGAATCTCACCGGGGCAGCGAGGGGATGGATGAAGACGAGGCAGAGGAGGCAGGGAGGGGAGCAGCTGCTTGTTAGTCTGGTGGCCCCCGTCTTGTGGAGAGACGATCCCCTCCTCCATCACAGAGGTCAAATTCAAATCCTCTCTGGGGCTCTCTGTACAGTGAGAAACAAGGTACGGGGCAATAACAGGCAATGAAACCCAAACACATGCCAAGAACTGCTGTTTTCCAGCAGCTTCAACAAACTATGCAGTTACTCGAGCCCTGTAAAAAAGATGCACAGAATCAGTCGTGGCTGGCATGCCGTCCACCCTCCACCTTTCTGTGGCTGTGAGACAGTCGGGCTGCTGTGAAAATGAACAGAATCGGGCTCCTCGTGGTGCAATTACGCAGCTGTTCAGATGCATCCGCATGAATAAATGATGAACTGCTGTCCAACCCTGGACAAAAGTCTGTGTCAAACTGACCTGCTCAACTAATCTGCCTTTGAACTGTTGTGTTTCCATCAATTCAGGGGACATCACACCAACTCAGATGTCTTGCTCTAACATGGACCGTTTATGCCACTACTAAAATAAGGTACAAACATACACACACATTTACATATGATGTAATTGTTCTGTGGCATTTTTACATTTTTTAAGCTTACAAAAGGTCAGGGACCAGTAGCTTCTAATTAATCAAAGTTAGCAGCGTGAAACCCAAAGTGTAATCCGGGTTTACCGCATTCACCGGTGTTTAAGAGCAAAGTTGGAGCTGACCGGAAAAGTGCAGCGTGTCCACTAAGGCTGTGCAAATGGAATAAATGAATGAATATCAGACCGCAGTGATTTAATGAGTGTCAAACAGTGTCTTACGCGTCGCAGACAAAAAGCCCACTTAAGGAGAGCAGCTCTGGACGAAAAAGGCTTCGGCAGCTTAGTGTAATCTGCGTAGAGGAAGAGGTGGACGACGATGATGAGCTGTTTAAAATTGCACTGCAGGTCTTGCCGGTGTCATTCAGAAGCCTCTGGGTGGAAACAAATGCAGCTGAAGTAAGAACCCACAAATCTGCTACCTGCTTTCTTTTGGCCGTCACTCAGCGCATCAGAGACCTGGAGCCCTTCAACACCTCCCTGTTTTGCATGACTTTGTTCAGGAGAGAGCCGTTCCGTCCCTGAGTTTGAACCGCCATGGCAACAATATGATAATGAAGGAGGCCTGACCTCTCCGTCATAGATGTACGTACAGTAAAGAACATAACCTGAGCTGCACGGTGCATGTGATCTGCTGCTATTATTACTGTTAAAACTCCTTTAGACTGATGACTTTAAAAAACAGTTCTTAGTCTTTCAGATGTGGATCCGTGTGCCACAAGAGAAGCATCAAAAACTACAGGCTCTGAGGCGATTTAGACATTATTTTTACCAATATCTTTCTCACTCAAAGTAAAGGATTATCGATGAAAATGTATTATTAATACACTCGCTGACAAAAGAAAAAAAAGTTAAGCACCCATAAGGAAGGGTATGATTTGGACACAGTTTGGTTTGCATGCAGAGCAGTGATAAGTATGTAAATGAGTTAATATGCAAGCTGCTAGGATGACTGGAATGGGCACCAGAGGGCAAAAGTGTGTGGTGTTATCAGGTAGTAATCTGACAGAGAGTCCAAACAGTGAGTGATGGTCACCAGACACGGAGGATGCCCCGTACATACATTAGGCAGCATTACCAGCACTTGACAGAGTTTGATAGCGGTCACATCGTGGGTTTGGATGAGCCTGGATGGTCGTGTTGCAGGCAAAGACTAATTCAAGCCCATTTCCAAGAAGTTATGCGGCACTCCGTCAAAGAGGGAACCCGATCAAATTAATAAAAGCAAAATACAGTGAAAGAATGCGAGAGCACAAGTCGAATAACTTGAATAAATTCTCAGAAGTTAGATCTGAAAAGCTTCCAGCAGCACTTTGTCCCGATGAGTGACAGCAGGGAAACATCAGCGCCGCCTGACCAACACTGCCTCCTTCTGACCATCAGCCCAGTTCAACACCCCACACACAACATGCTGCAGTATATATGTAGTTTTATTAAAACAATAATCGCAGAAAAGTTGTTTTTTTTAATTGTTCACTGCAATGAAATGAATTCCTCATTTAATACAGGACAAACTATCACCAGACTCATCAAATTAACCAGCAGCATATCACAACTAAGATGACAGGAGAAACATAAGAAATATCTCTATAATGAAAGGGGCGCTAGCTGTGGCTGTGTATTTTACAAGTGATCATAATAAACAATCTTGGCAACAAGAAAATGCTCGAAAAGGTTTTTTTTGTTCCTCTAAAACTGCTTCAAAGCGGAAAAAAAGCATCTTTGAATGTTAAGATAAATCATTATTCTTTAAGTTATTGTTTATATTTTTAAAGCAGTTGTATTACACAAAAATCTGACACCTCAGGGTCATCACTCTCATTTGGCCCTTTTCTCTGTATCCACAGTGTGGATATACTTTTCTGAAACTGTAATTTTCACAGCTGACAACTTCCTTATGGTAAGTTATTGTGAATAAAAACAATCAAACTGTAAAACTGTTTACGGTAAATAACCTGGAAACAACAATTTGGGGTTGTCAGAATATTAAAACCATAATTTAATGGGTTTGATGCATAAAGAAAACAACATTTTTACCATTGTCCTTTTCTGTTTTGTACTTCCTGCCTGCTGTTCACTCGTATCTATAGTATTTATTTTTTATTCATTCTGTTCAGTGTTGCAGGGTAGGCAGAGCTCTCACTGGGTGTCTGTTATATATTCAACAATACATTTTTAAAAAGAAAATAGCATTCCTTAAGGAGTGTTTCTCACCTTGCACTGCCTAGCATGCCAAGGTTTTAAATAAAGATGTCATGCGATCTGTAAGTGTTGTTTTTAATCTACTACCACATTAAATTTGAGCTCAGTAGTGCAGTCAGTTGCAGCCATCTTTGTGAGCACACACACACAGAGGCAGGTTGTTACATGATCACCTGCATTTCATGGTGGCAGGTGCAAAGTCTAAAGCTAAATAAATAAATATTCAGTCTTTCCATCTTTGGGAGCCTTAAAGTGAATTGTATTACAGCCATTACACCAACAGAGGGTGACAGTTTTCTGGGTTTTGCCCAGAGATCCAGCGCACTTGTACTGGGTGACCTATTTCAAAACCACCTTCTGGCCTCTCCCTGTTAAGAATGCATGAGTCACACCAACATTAATGCTCATTTAGGATATAAGAAAACGATGATCTTGGTTTTATTTTCGCTCGTCCTCACAAGCAGAGATGAACTGAATGAATTTTCTGGAGCAGAGAGAAAGTGCAAAGTTTTCGCCTCCTGTGACATACAGGTGCTCGGCGAGGTCGAAGCTGCCAGAAGGAGCAGGAGGAGGTTCATCAGTGTGTGGAAAATCCACAGTGAGCTCTCAGGGCCAAATGAGGCTCACTTCTCTGTGGGTGAGAGTACAGCTGGAGAGATTATCCCATCCAACACGCGTCATCAGCGTCGCCTCACAACAGGGCTCCAGTTGCTCTGGATCTTGTGTGTGTGTGTGTGCGTACGTTCAGTTCAATAATCGGCCCTGTTGGAGACGGCGGGCTGTGCGTCCGTAAGCTGACCTGGAATTTTTTCAATAAAGGTTTAATCTTTAACGGGAAGCAGCACAGCTCCTAAGAGTTTCTTTCTCATTGTTTTCCTTCTTAACTCAATCAATTTACCTGCACCATTACCTCAGTGAGCCGTTCACACCAACTATTCAGTCACAGTTCTGGTTTTTTAGGTGTTAAGTTTAATCCCAGTGAAATTATATGTTGTTACAAATAAGAAACCAGCCTTCCGTGCTCATTTTTGTAGCTGTTACTAAATACTAATGCAGTGTGTTTGTTGTACAGTCCCTACAAAGTGTGACCCAGGAGACGTTTAGCTTAGCTTTTAGCCCAGGGACCAAAAGTGTAGGGAAGCGGCACGAGTGTCAAACTCAGATATCCTTTTCCAGCACTTAACTTCAAACCCTATGACCTGCTTGAACAGTGCTTCAGGAGCAGAGTAAACATTTAATCAAGTAACATTCCTGTGGTAGAGCTGCTGAACCTGTAAATGAGATCAAATGTGGAAGTGTTATTTTGCATAGTGACTTTATTAAGTTGTGTCAAACAGGAGACTCTGGGAAACCGTCAGACATTAAAGTTTCGTAGCAGAGGTTGAGTCATTTCAATAAAAATGTAGTAAATCCTGCTAGTTTTCCAGGTTGGAACAGGAACATTGTAAAGTTCAATGTGATTCAAATTCCAGTTTATTAGAAACATGGGAATAAACTCTTCATCCAAACTGAGGTTGTTTAAACATCGATCTATGACAGGTAAGTTAATGACAGTTTCTAACCTTTCCACAGAACCTCACCTCAAAGGATCTGAACTATTGCCTTGAAAGATTTTAAAATACTTCCAATTTATAAGTACTGAAAAGTACCAACTCTTTGACATGCCACATTAAAGTAGGCCATCTTCACACACGCTTAAATAAAAGTGTCCTGTTTGATGAAATAAACGTCTATAAAAGTAAATTGTGTCGACTCAAGTGACAGTCTGCTTCTTGCAGACTGTCAGAAAGATGGCTCGCTGAAAGAAAGGAGATGGATGAAGAAATAGATTTTTTTTCTATTCTAATAAAGTTACTGGATGTTGTGGAACAAAATTACCACTGATGACGGCACATTGTACAAGAAGCAAAGAATACAGAGTACATATTTTAGCACATGCAGCCTCACTGTTTACATTTCATTCTGTGGATGTTTTATGGTGAAATGTTGGACACCTGAAACAAACAAGCCTCTTGGAGATTTGCTCCGTCTAGGTGCTTATTCTCCTGCTGATCTGAGCCAATCAGCAGCTGGATAAGAGCGTCGGCATCCCAACAGAGTCTATTAGTTGTGAATTTATCTGTCAGTGTTTTGTGTGTGAGGCTCATTAGGTTGAGTTTGATCTCAGTCATTCATCAAAATCCAATTAGAGCTTTTATACTTTTATATTTGTTCAGACAGCAGCTTCCTCACCATAAGGCTGAGCAGTAAAGTGGAGAATGATGTTTCCCCCACCACCTCCCACACACACACACACACACACACACACACACACACACACACACACACACACTCACTCACTCACTCAAGGTCAGAACTTGGAAAAAAATATTCTTTGGTCATTCATCTTGTGTTGCTTTCTTTGTTTGTTTCATTATAGACTTAAAAAACGTTCATATTTATTGTGCTGTTGTAGAAAAACTCTTTTTAACTTCACCTTTTTTACAGGAAGTTTAATGTTTGCTTGATGAATTACTATTTAATTGAGTCCATTGTTTTCTTGGAGACATGTTTCCAGTCCTACTGAGAGCAGCTCAGAACTTGACTGATCCATCCTTGTCTTCTCCAGTTTATTGATTTTTTTTCTTCAACTAGGTCGAATTTTGTGAAAATGGACAGTTTTTCTCTGAATCTGTCTCCAATTCTCTGCCTTGACAAACATCCCTTCTTAGAGCTTTTGTTAATAAGGAGCAATTATCAGACATCATTTTTCTTGTTACAGCTCACCTTTTTACCTCAAAATGAATGTAAAAGATAAATGATCTGAGTTTATATTGTGCTTTTCTAGTCTCTTTGACCACTCAAAGCACTTTTTACACTGGGAGTCTCATTCACCCATTCACACACACACACACACACACACACACACACACACACACACACACACACACACACACACACACACACACACTCACACTCTGATGCACAGACCAGGGGCCATTTGGGGTTCAGTGTCTTGCCCAAGGACACTTTGGCCAGTATTGCACTATACGATTCGCAGCCAACTGTTCTTTAAGTCAGCATAAAGGCATTTTAATCACTGTTTCGCATCACAATAATAAACAGCTGGAGCATATTTAATGTTGCAATTTTGGGAGAAGAATATGTGTGATCAATTACAAAAAAAAAAGAGAGAGAAAATCAGTAGTTAGTGTTTGTCCCTGCTTCATGATGTTTCATATGTTGTCAATTAATAAGAGATCTGTGGACTGTAGCGGGTCAAAATAAGGACACACTGAGGCCACATTGTTGTAAAATGTGCTAGAGAAGATGAAGCACTGAAGGTATTGTTCTGCTGAAATGATCACAAACCTCACAGGAAGTGATGTCACTTTAAAGTCATACATCTAATACATCTTTACTGTTTGTCCCTAAGTCTAAATACAAACGTTGGGGTGACCGGACCTTTTGGGTTGCCTCACCCAGACTACCTCAGGACCTGCCCTCTATCACTGATCTGGCCCTTTTTACATCTTATCTAAAACCTTTTTTATTCAGGCTTTAATAACTAGTAGCATTCTTTCATTTTTGAATTGTTTTTATTGATTGTTTTTAACATTTGTATTGTAAAGCACTTGGTTGTTGTAAAGGGCTCTCGAAATAAATGTTGATTGACTGAATAAAGGGAGTGTAATGTCTCTTTAGATTTCTAGTGCTCACCTCAACATTAATGGTTCAAATGAAAGGCACTCATGTCCTGGGCACAAAGTCACACTTTTGTCTTTACATACACTGATTTCGTATATTTTTGTGACAACTGAGATGATCTTTCTTATCTTTGGCATTAACACCCAACATTCATTTTTCCCCAAAAACCAACTAAAACTTGGACTCAGCTATTCACAGGACACACGTCCACTGTCTGTCTGTCCATGTCTGTGTCCAGAGAACTCAGAGGTGTTTATACAAAGAACTAATTTATGAGTTATGAGTTCTTCCTATTTGATGCAGCTGCAAACTGTGCTTTTTAGGAAAGATAATGATTTTCCAGGGCACTCCCACAGCGTGTGTGACTACATTGGTCACAGTGTCATGATAATGATGCATCACAGTTTTTTTTCTGAGCAAATGTCACACACATCCGGCAGAGGCTAACTGCCTTGACCTGTTTTTTACTGACAATTACCAAGACATGTGCATACATTAGGTGTGTAACTATGCACATTATATTGGGGTTTCATCCTTTTATTTTCACCCCAGCCCGGCTACCTCGCTGCTCTCTATCCAGCGTGGGGTAAACATGATGGCATCAGTTGAACGAGCATAAAATCTCTGAACTCTGAGGGTATTTTGAGCAGTGCCTTGCTGCTTTTTCTCTTCCCCTCTCCTCAATGGTAAATGTAGTCCCAGGGCTTTGTTTTTTTTTTTCTGACAGCCTGACAGACACACGCAGCAGTCAAGCTGCAGCTGGAAAAACTAGCTACTTCTTTGATGTAGTTTTGGTCTCCCAGCAACCAGTGAGGAACATGGTCACAGTTTGTACACACGTGTCCTTTTTCGCTCTGTTTCCCTGGTATACCGCTTCCTACATGAAGACGACCGTGAAATGCTTCCTCTAATTTTTTTCAATTGTGACAGTTGGCAAAAAGCAATAGAAACAGTTACGCTGTTCAAGATGAGGACAGTGATCACCTGTGACTAAGATATCCGTTCTTTGGTTCTCTGTACCCGTGCCAGTTGTTTGTGCTATACAACTATATATATATATATATATATATATATATATATATATATATATATAGAGAGAGAGAGAGAGAGAGAGAGAGAAAGAGTTTGTGATGAGGAAAGACTAATTCTCTTTTAGAGTGACTAAGTACTATATACAGTATTTTGATACTCCTTTCATTCTGACACCCTCACTGATCACCTCACCTGTTAATCTGCTGATTGCAAAACAGTGTTACATATTTATTTATATTCATCTGGTCTTTTTTTTGCTTCCCTCACAGCTTCATTCTTTTGATTTTTGAGTATTTTCTGTCATGAAGTTATACATTTGTTTTGTATTTTCTAGATGATATAGCATTTGAATATCATTTGTAACTGCATGTTTACCTAACTCCAACCTCGTGGCCTATTTTCACCTTGAACTAAACCTCACCTTTACCCCATGTCCCATCAGTGCAAGGTGATTATGCTTATAGAGGGCCATTCACACAAACACACCACTTGATATGATTTGACATCATGAATCCAGTTCCCTGCCACACAGAAAAGGAACATGATCCGAGTCTTCTTCCGTTCTCAGTTTTCCTGAAACGTCTTGATTGGGCCGACTTGTTGCAGGTGAAAAGCCAACACTGACCCATCTCTTTGTGTGCCTTTGTTGTGCACCACACGAGTATTTTCATGGGAACCTAAACTCTCTGTGTCTCACGTCTCTCTATTGTGGAGCAACCAGGGCAGGGCTTGAGCTGTTTATTGTGGGAAGAGTTTGCTTTTGTTTACGCCCTGAGAGAAGGCAGAGGGTGCATGCATGTATGTGTGTGTGTGTGTGTGTGTGTGTGTGTGTGTGTGTGCTGAAAGCTGTCATTAAAGGATATTAATGAGGTCTAAGACCTGTTATAACTTGTCTTTTTTTTTAATATAGTCTAAGATATGTTCAAAAATTAACGATGTGTATTTATAACCCCTTAGAAAATTTTGGAGCATCTGTTTCATTTATTCCATGGGGTTTTCCAATATTTATTTGGAAATATTCGGACTTGTAGTCACATTTTCTCTGTGAGTCGACCCAATTCAAGATGGCTGCCACCTCCAAATGACCTTGAAAAACACAAAAGTGGTTTTAACTCAGGCGGTTTTACAGATATTGAACTAAAATTTGGTGTGGTAGTATCTTTTCCCAACACATATTCTGATCACTAGCAAATTGTGCAAGACCTTTGTTTAAAATGTTGCCATTGCTGTTACTATTTGGATGTACCTCTGTCTGTTAGCCAAGTCTCTGATGAACCACTGGACACATTTTAATGAAACTCTCAGACATTAGTCACTGGTTGTACATCTACAACTGATTAACGTTTGGAGTCAATTCAATTTAAGACGGCTGCTACAGCTAAATGACATTTGCCAACGCAAAAATGGTTATACCTCAGTCAGTTTAACTAATAATGAGCTCAAATCTAATGTGGAAGTAGCTGAGAGTCGTTTACAACACATACTCTGAGGCTGAGATCTTGTAATTTGAGATCGCAAATGACTGTATTTTCAAAGTTTAACGAAAACAGCTGTAACTCCATCCTTTCTCATCATAAGATGTTCTTACTCTAATTTATTTTGGTTTCATGGTGTATGCTATTCCTGTTTAAAAGAATTCAGACAATTGCTTTTTTAATCCAATAGACATTTTCCCACTGTTATTTTCAGATAAATTGTTTATTGTAATTATTTTATCCTACAACAACACCTAGTCTCATTATTCCAGTGTTGTGAACAACCCCAGTCCTCCCACTGAGGGGAGTTGTCTTTATCTCTGCAGCTGATATGTGATTGTTTTGTTGGGAATGTCATTCCTCCCCTACGTTTTTCCACAACAGAACAGACAGAACAAACAGGAAACATGGATCCATATCACAGATGAACAAAGACTCTGTTTGATTGCACACAAACAGCGTCTTCACGAAACCCTGTCGGTGATTCTTGGTTTATTTTTGGTATTAGGTGAGTTGTAGTGTGTCGAACTGAGTCAACAGTAAAACGGTGTAAACGGCAAACAAAAACTGTGTAAAACTGATCATTTAAATGCCAGTGTTTTCCTGAACATTAGGCCCAATGTTTAAAAATAAAAGACTAACTATTATATTTTCTTTGTTTATATAAAACTTACATAGCATTACAAATATGTCCATTGCTAAAATATCACAGTGAAAGCTGATTTAATGTTCAGACAAAAGCCTTTAATGCACCTTAGTTGTTATTATCATGAAAATGCCGGTTTCTGTGTGATCTTTTTTCTGTCTGTTCGCAAAATATCCAATGAACCAGCAGACAGATTTTAACGAAACTATTAGAAATTAATCATTGGATGTACATCTACAACTGGTTTACCTTTGGAGTTAACTTGATTTGAGATGGCCGCCGCAGCTAATAGAACATAGGAAACACTAAAAGGGGGATAACTCAGTCAATTATACAGATATTGAGCTAATAGTTGGTGTGGTAGTAGCTGAGAGTCATTAACGACTCATATTCTGAACACTAACAAATGGGACACGATCTCAGTTTGCTGGCAATATGCTTCCTTTCAAGGAATGTCACTTTTAAAAAAAATTAAAAACAGCAATGAAACTTTTCTCAATGTGACGCAACACTAAACTTAGCAAATTTCTGCAATGTTCCTATTGTGAAGAAATGATTAAAGCTGATGAGTTATGAGGACGTTTTTGTCAACCCTCCCGTGGCCTTAGGGTCAAACTGACCCAAAGTTACAAGGACTTCTCCACCTCTCTGTGTTTTGAGTGCTTCAGGGGGGTTAAACCTGTTTTGGGGAAAGTTTTCTGCAGCATTACCATGTAAATATGATAGGTGCCGTAGTAAAGCGTCAAATCTCAAAAGTACCCGAACTGAATTCACATCAGTTTCAAAAGAGTTTATATTTGAAAATGTTCACAAGCTGCTGCACACCTGACTGCTTAATAAATATTTTAGGAGCTTTTGTGTTCTTTATGTGCTGTTCCGTGACCTAAAGTCGCCGTTTGAACATGCAGAGTAAAAAGGTGCCGGAGGAGAATAATGACACTTGTTGTAAACATGCAAACATACCAGAGAAATGTTTTTGGCAATACCAGAATGAGCAGATCAAGTCACATGGGAGTCCTGAAAAAACAACAACAACAACAACTTCAAAATCAAAATAGGTGAAGAATGTGCTCCAGGATGTTCATATTTTCTCCTTTTCTTACAGTAAGAGCAGCCATTCAGCGTGAGACATGTCACAAAGATAACCATCGGTGTCAGCAGGCAGGAAAACAAATGACCCTGTCAGGTTGTGGAACAAGTGTCTGAGGTGAAAATAGAATAAAACCACCATCAGCAAGAAGATAAAACCTTTAAAAATATATTTTTAAAAAGAGTTCCTTGAAGGAATGCATATCACTCACTGCCTTGCGTGCCAAAGTTTAAAACAAAGATCTTGTGTGATCTGTTAGCACTCAGAGTGTGTATTGGAGTTGACTCTTAGCTACTCCAAAATGTAATCAGTCGTAGATGTACATCTAAAGATTACTTTCTGAGAGTTTCATTAAAATCCGTCCAGAGGTTTATGAGATATTTTGCTAACAGACAGACACAGCCTAGAGCGGTCTTTGGCTTTAGAGTAAATTTGATGCTTCAAACCTCGTCAGAAAGCAGAGAAATGGAATAAAATGTGTTAGGAGTGAGCCTTTTAAAGGAAAGACAAGAATTATCCTCAGGACCAAATCAGTCACCTGATCACAGGCTGACTGCTGGATGAATTCCCCTCCCTGAAGACCACCCTAAGTCGGGGTGGAGACACTCGACAATAAGCTGATGATTGATGTAAACTGGCATTTTAAAAATGTTATTATGGTCGTGTATGAAGACCCAAAAGCTTGAACACAAAAGTGGACAAACTAAGTGATTATGTAAAAAACTAGAATACAACTGTAGCATCCGACAATAAGTAGAAGATAACTGGGTGTATAAGTACTAAGAGGAGTGATTACTGGATGAAAGACATGTGCTGATGAGCTGAGGGAAACAATGAATGAGAACATAAAAGAAAGAAGAATACAAAAGATACAATATCAATTAATAAAAAATAAATACTCGGAACCACCAGGAAGAAAATCCAAATACAGGAGCAATAAACAGCCTAAAAACACAAGCACTTTTCATAAACTTGTCGTTCATGTATTAAATTTAAAAGGACTGTTCTGATCTTTTTAAGTGGAGTTCTGTGGAAAAGTTATGAACAATCATCGTCTTACCTGTCGTAGATAGCTTTTTGAACAGGCTCAGTTTGGAGAAACAGAGTCTAAGGCTAAGACCAAAGGGGATTGATGCCGTCTTTAAACAAAAACAAATCTCAAAAACCTCATAGCGGTTCCTGCAAACACTGTTTTAGAAACCTTTACATTGTCATCAATTTCCAATTACACAGAGTCATTTATATAAAATTCTCTGGCACAAATAGTAGAAGCAGCTAGCTGTAGCACTTGTGTTGCAGCCTCGGGGACTTCCTGCAGGAATATCGCAATATTTCTGCTGACAGCCACGTACAGGGTGTCCCTCGCCTCTCTTTTACACAGTGACTGCTGGAGATAGGCACCAACTCCGGGGAAAGACCTGGAAAAGAAAAAGTGCTTAAAGAAAATGGATGCATGGACAGATTTTTAAATGGACTGTATTATACAGCACCTTTCTAGCCAACCAGGACACTCAAAGGTCTTTACAACTCAATCTGTGCCCTCATTTACCCATCCACACACACATTCATACAGCACTCTGCTACAGCTCTACAAAGCTAATCTGAATCATTCTATAGAGTCTAATCAGTTCTGTAAACTCCATTCATTCAACAATGGGGCACACATCAGAGGAAGTGAGGGGTTTTTAGTGTCTTGCCCAGGGACACTTCGACATATGACTGCTGCCAGGAACCGAACCTCCAACTCTCTCATTGGAGGACAACTGCTCCAACCACTGATCCACAGTTGCCCACGTGCAGGCACCGTGCAACGCAGCTCGCCGTGACACTCCAGACGTCTCTTATTGTTCATGCTCCTTTATCCGTGTGCTCGTTCAAAGCTTGGGAGATCTGTTAAGTAAGCATTAAAGTCAAACGAATTGAGCAACTTCTCCAACGGCCCAGCCTCCTCCCTACCAGAGTTCAGCCACTGTGTTGAAACGTTATTTCTCTGTGTGAGCACTTCTGACTCAATCTCAGTTTCCTATGCACACACACTCACACACACACTCGCAAGTTCCCCACTGTGCGTGAGTGGATGTGTGTGTGTGGGGTGGGAGGGGGACTTTATCTGAATGTACGGGTGTGTGTGTGTGTGTCTGTGTGTGTGTGTTGTTACTCTAAACACAGATCCAGCTTCCTCACTTCTCTCTTCTGTCCTCATTCTGGTAGCTGTCTGACCGCGGCCCGTTGCTGTTCAGCGCATTTATCTCTCTCTCTCTCTCTCTCTCTCTCTGTCTTTTTTGTCTCCATGACAACTGGCTGTCATAAAGACGTCAAAGTCACACACCTGAGATCAGGAAGAAGGAAGCGCTTGGCCCCACCCACGCCCGGCTCTCTAAGGAATTCAGGTAGGCAAACACACACATGGGGAGACACACACACACACACTCTCTTGCACAATGTTGAATGAGAGATGAAGGCTGCCTTTCTGGAGTGTTGAAACTGAGCTACATGATCAAACAAGTGCCAGTGGAGGAAGAGCATAAAGTGTGTGTGAGGAGAGAATCCCTGTTTTACTTTCAGTTCAGCTGCAAAGCCAAAAAAAGTGGGGAGCCTGTTGATGTTCGGTGGTGTAAAGTTTCCGATTCCCCCTGCGTGTCACGGTCACGCTGGTAGTAAAAACACAAGTAATCTGAGAGAGTGCGTGAGCGAGCTGTTATTACTGAAAGTTGTCATTATGGAGGGATCAACATTACGCACGTCAATCGGCGCCGACCGCAGCTGAAAGACAGCCTGTCATCATGACCTCAGGGGTGTAAATATATTCGTGGAGGAGCAAAAGGTCGGTCTGCGTGCCGTCGGCGGGAATAAGCAGGTGCTGGATGGCTGGGGATGCGAGCGATTATGCGGCGTGAGGTTTTGTTGGATGATGTGTGAAGGAAACCCCGTTTCGGAGGAGGAATGTTGTTCTGGCTGTTAGATGCTGCTTCAGGTCTGGTTCTTGGAATCACACACACACATTACACACACAATCAGATCGGAGCAGGTTGAACAGGGGCGCAGGAGGATAGCATTTCTCATCCGGAATAATAGGAGGGAGGAGGTGTGTTGGGAGTTTGAGCAGTTTCATTCTGGTTTGGTGGGTTTTAGGAGCAGGTAGTGTGTACACCTTACACACAGTGTCAGAGAGAGGGAGGAAGGCAAACAGAAAGAATGACAAGGAGATTTTCCTGATTTCTTTTAGTTAAATGAAAGAGAGGACTTGAAGAGAAAGCGTTTGGATGGTGAACCTAGACTTGACGCCAGCTATGGTCTGCTGCGAGGAGGGTAGACTTTTGGGTATCATAGGATCAAGAAGGTATTCTCTGGGATGATTAGTTAGTGTGTGTTTGCTCTGAACTCCTCCTTCTCCTCCTCCCCCCTCTTCTCGGCTCCTAGGAATGTGGGGCTTATGTCAGTGAGAGTCAGGTACAGACTCACTAATTATCGCTGCCCTTCATCCCTCCCTTTGCCTCCGTTGCTCTCTCCTTCTTCTCCGTCACCTCCTGCTCTCTCCTCCACTTGGAGACCTTGTGCGCTCTCCCCCTCTTCTGTCCCGTCTCCTGCTGTTACGTCTACACGTGTTGTCGTGACTGGAGCAGAGGAGAGGACAAACACAGAGGATCTGAGTCAGTATCCGAAAAAACACCAAAAGAAGAAGAGAAACTCTGACTTGTCCTCTCCCATTGTATGAGTGGTTGGTGCGTCTGTGTGTGCTTGTTTCAAGTGTCTGAGACCTCTTCTCATTGTGCCTTTTGTCTTGTGTGTGTGTGTGTGTGCGGGGGGGGGGTCCTGTCATTGAAGACAGGAGGTGCCTTGACAGCCGTCGAGAGGTGAGAGACGACCTGACAGGAGAGGAGAGGAAGAGAAGGGGAAGATGAGAAAGTGACAAGGTGGATCATTGCTTCTGAGCGGTGGAAGAAGAATCAAAAGAGCGACTCTGTGACTGCACATCCCATCATCCTACAGGTGGGCTGAAAACTCGACACATGCTGGGTAAAGTTTCTTTCTGTTTTCGGGTTTGAGCTCCAACAGATACGCTGTAAGAATATTTGTGAGGACGCTGCATTTTCCTCACCGTACAATTCAATTAGAAACAATACACTACGATACGATCTGATTTATGATTTGATACAATATATTTTCTTGTCCCCTTGGGTGCAATTTGTTTTGGACTTGCAGCCACACACACACACACACACACAGTGGGTATCTGGAAGGCCATTTTCTCAGCTGGTCAAGTGAGCACACTGACCCAGCTGACTGCTGTAACCTTCACTGCAAGGTTACAAGATGGGGACTGGATGTTTATTTGTGTGTGTGTGTGTGTTTGTGTGTGTGTATGTGGGTTTCAGTCGGTGTCTTGTCTATCATTTTATGATTGTGTGTGTGTGTCTCAAAAACTGGTCGAGCAGGGCGCCAGTCAGCCTTGGGTGTCTTGTTATTGTGCAAACGAGATTTAGTTGTGCGCAGCATCAGTGTGTGTGCGCGCACGCGTGCGTGTGTGTGTGTGTTCAGGATGGTTCATATCCAGCTGATATTTTCAAGAACAGATGTCTCGTGTTTCTCTGCGAGTTGATGTGCAGTCTCACGGCTGCTTGGGCAAAAGTCTGTAAATGACAAATGTTACTGCTCGATGCGTATAGTAGAGATTAAATGTTTGGTCAAACATTTGCTTCTCTTTAAAACAGAAAACTAAAACGCAATAACTGGGTACGCCTAAATTCATACAACCTTCAGAATGGAACAAAGAATGAAAACGAAAGAGAAAAGAAACATTTGGCAAAACTATTAGCAGAGGGGCTACCATTACTAATACCTGTTGAGTTATGGCGTGAGCTCAGTTCTGCGGTGAATTGTGAGAAATGTTAAGGTTTTACCAATCTTCAGTTTCTTCACAGCCATCAGTGAAGACAGAGGACAGGGGTGACGTAAACTATCTGTATACACGTGTTCTAGTGATACTTCTGTTTTGAGGGCATAACTCAGTTTGTGCATCCACCCGATGGAACCCCATGTTCCTTTGTGGCACAAAAATAAGCCTCTTAGGGGTAAATCATTACACAATTAGGGAGGAAAAATAGTTTATGAGGCCTCCCTTCATAAAGAGGTATTAATCTCAAGGAATTTCTTGGTTAAATAAAGGTTAAATAAAAAATGAACATATGGTGAGTGCACTTAAAGGGATGATCTGGTTATTTTGAAGCAATGTTCTTTCAAATAGTTGTCAAAAGTTAGCACCTTATCATCTGTGACTTTAAACATAGAGCACAAAGTTTGGAGAAAAAGGCAAGAAGTCTTCCTCCAGGCTAGGCTAACTGCTACCCAAACAAAATACCCTTTTTAAAACTGTTTTTCGGCACATAAAATGAGCCTTTCTCAAACATGATATACCAGTGTGAAAGATCTCTACAACAGTTAATATTAACCCTCCACACTTTTGCACGACACCTCTTGTTTAGCTTGTCTCTGTTTTCTCAGTCGAACAGTGTTGGTGTCACGACACAAATGTATGTGTGCATAAACGCGGCTGAATGTCTCAGTCCACTTTTGGATTGATCCATTTGTAGCCTTAGCACTTTTGGCATACACACGGTCTATCTATGCTCTGCACACACACACACGTTGGTGTAATGACACGGACCTTTTTTGGTTGAGAAAACAGCAGCAAACTAAACTAAAAAATGCAATGCAAAAGTGTCGAGGTTGAATATTAGCTAATGTAGTGTTCTTTCACGCAGGTATGTTGTTTTTGAGAAGACTGTTTTAGAAGCCTGAAAAATGATTTTTAAAAATGGAAACTTGATTGGCTAGCCATTATCCCAGCCTGGATGAAGACTTCTGCCCTTTTGCTCCACACTCTGTGCTCTGTGACTGATGTCTGATAAGGTACTAACTAGTCATAACTATTTGGCAGAACATCACTTTTAAAATGGCCGGACTATTCCTTTATGAAGGTAGGAGGAAGATGGTGGATTAAACCAAAATGACTCACTTTTTGATCCAGTTTACGCAATGCGACTACTTTGTCAAGTTTAAAACTACTCAGCAAAGTTTGGGGAAAAGATAAAAGTTTTCAACAATATTTCTTTACTTTGAAAATTGTTCATTTGTGTCAAAAAAAAAAAGAAGCTTGTCCATTTGGCAGCTTACAATGTCTTTAGAGCAAGCAGGCAGGATGTTTTCATGACAAAGGTTTTTCCAGATTGGTCATAATCGCTCTGTTTTCTTTTAATTTGAAGTAATAATTCACTGTGCCACAGGTTTAGGTTTTCTGACACTTTCGTGAGACCTTATTCGCGCATATTGTCGTATTATTTTTCGTAAAACAGCTGTGGCTTTGTGTTTTTTAGGTTGATGTCAGGATTAGAGTTAGAGAAGAATATTCACTCCATTGTCCTCTGAAGTCATAGAGATGAGGCTGCTGAATCCTGTAAACACTTTTTTTTAAATAAAATGAGGTGTGTGAAAGGTGTGTGTGCTGGTCAGACCTGATGAGGTGATGACACGAGGTCTCTTCACGTTACCTCATGCAAAACCAAAACCAAAACCAGAAACGAACAAAACCACATTGGAAATCTTTTGAATATGTCAGTAAATAATCAAATCATCCGTTTCTGTTTCCTCCTCAGACAATGGAAAGAAATTTTTGTTTAAATCAGTCATTTAAATTCAACATGTGTCCCATTTCTCATAATAAAAACCTATCCCTCAGCTGAACGATACTCATCTCTCACATTCCTCAGTCTTTAAACAGCATCAGGCAGCCGACAAAGCCACGGGTTGATGTCTAGACTTATCTTCACGGCAGGACCTCGCTGGTATTAGATTTTAGGCCCTTTTCTGGTTTCGCAAATAGTTGAAACAAACAGAACAAACGGAACAAAAGCATTAACAATTTGTCTCGTTCTTTTGAAGCAGGGTGATGGTTATTATTCAGCAAACCACAAGCACAAGGAAGAGAAACAGTTTCCACACGAATTTCACACACTCACACACACACAGTATATACGATTATGTCACATGATCATCTCGTGCTGATGGCGGGGAGGCATAGATTTAGTTTGCTGTTTATGTGACAAAGCTATAAGCCTAATCCAGTCCGACTGAGGCAGAAATCCAAAGCTGCAGAGCACAGAGCACAGGCAGAGAGGGGGAACTTGTTAGCACTATTGTGCTGTTTATGAAACACCTGTAACCAGATCTGATCTCCTCTCTCTCTCTCTCTCTCTCTCTCTCTCTCTCTCTCTCTCTCCAATTCTTTCTGTTTGTTACAAACACACACATACCTGGAGAGCACAATGGCCACATTCTTCCCCTCCGTCAACCCCCTACCTTCCTCTTTAGCTCCCATCTGAACGGGCCGAGCGCACAGCGGCAGCCGGCAGGAACTGGTAGAAATCAGAATGAAAGATGTTTTGAAAAAAGCAGACGCTTCGGGCCCAGAGGCCTTTGTTCTGTTCCTTTAATGGCAATTAATAAAGTAACAGTTCCAATGTTTTGAAGTGACGTTTTGTGGAACGGTTATGAACAGTCAATATCTTACCTGCGATAGATAGATAGCTCTTTGAACGACCTCAGTTTGGTCAAATAGAGTTTACTTCCAACTGATGAGCTAATGGCTAGTCCAAGTGGGACCAAAACTAAAGTGGATTGATGTTGTCATAAAAACAACTCCAAAAGATTTTGTAACGAACCACAAGAATACTATTTATAAACTTTTACATTGTTGTCAGTTTTCCATTACACTGTATTTTTGGCAGAAACATTATGATATCCCTGCAGGAAGTGCTCCAAATTGCACAGGAAGTGCCACATCTAGTTGCTGCTGCTGCTTTTTGTGTTTGCAAGAACATATTAATTTAATGCAAATAAATGTGTCATGTTAAACTGATGGCAAAATACAGGTTTATAAACTCACATGAACCAATATTTTTAGGCTAAAGTATTAGGATAACAGTAATCCACATTGCCCTGCTCTGACTAGCCCTTAGCTCATCAGCTCAAACTGAGGTCATCCAAGACCCAAAACTCTGCTTCAAAAGATCTGAACTATCCCTTTATAAGGTCAAATGGATATTAAAATCATTTTTAAATGGTAAATATTTTGTAAAAGAGGTCCTTGAAGGTTGTTTTTTTGAGTCACAAAAACATTATGTATTTTCATTGCAGTTATCAAAAAAAAAGACCTTCAAGCTGTTAAAAACAAAGTGGGCTGTTTGTTTAAGATATCTGAAACAATATGACAAAAAGCACTTTTTGATCTTTGTACAGCAGAACATTTTCTCTCCACTGTCTAGATAGATTAGAGTTCTCCGTTTGACGATAGAAAAGGCCTGTTGCCCAGATTTGTTTCTACACCAAGCCATTTGGTTAGAACAAAGCGTAAGAAAATGATTTCACCTGCTGACATTAAGTGGCGTTAGTCAATATTGTAACAAGAAACAAAGACTTGTGGGTCGTTCGATTGTCTCCTGCTGCTCTGCTGACCAACCCAACCAGCCTGATTCCTCCATCCGTCAATAAAGTGACTCTAATAAAATCACATTTAACCTTTTTTCATCCCTTTTGAAATATATAGGTCTTATTTGCTACAGACTCAAGAAAAGATTTTGTACATTAAAAGAAGAAAATATATTCATCTAAATTGCTGGAATGACAGTTGCCCTTTTTTTTGGCTGTCCAACCCAGGCATTTTGTTTTATTTGCTCCAAACTAAATGCTAAAGCTGATCAATTATCTGCATTGTTTTCTGATCTGGGTTGGTGAAGGTTTGACTAAACCTAATCGGGTCAGCCACAACAATCTTTTGTTTGAGACGCTTTTAGTCAGACCTCTCAGGAACAATTTATCACAGAGCAAAATGACTCAGTCGTTTCCTATGAACAAGTTCATTTCCACGTTCCTTAGAACAGAACTTACCTGAGCTGCTTTTTTGTGGGCCTCTCTCCTGAGTTTTACCAGGACGTGGCTGTGCAACATGACATAGTAGCAAAGAGACCGAACAGAAAAAAAAGCAAAGCAAAGCACTTGGTATTTGGATCTGTAATCACATTCTTGTTTCTGCACTTCCTCAGACTGAGCCACTTATAGTTCACTCTTTGGAAAGCCTTTCTGGTAGCCATGAATGGACAAACAAAACACTGACTCTCGTCTTCATCTGTCATTCTTTATGCTTTCTGGAGGTTTTCTCAAAGTTTTCTACTTTGGCTGCTTTTTCATTCATTTTTATTCCAGTTCTTGTTCCAAACCATGACAGCAAGATGTGCTGTGTAAAAAAATAAGAAAGCAAAGGACAAAATAACTGTTAGGCCTAAAAATGATCTATAGCACATCCTTAAAAAACTCTTTGGGAATCACCTTGTTGGTACTAAAATCCTATTTTCTGTCTGTCAGATTATGGTATACTTTGGTGTTTAACATAAATGCAACCAATGAAATGGGAACAAAGTATGTCCTCGTGACAGGTTGCTTGTATTAAAGCTCTTTGTTATGTTGTCTGTTAAGTTTTCTTTTCAACACTGGTTTGATTGATTGATAAGGCTTTATTTTGAACATGTTTAAACAATACAGTGAACGAACGAAACAAGACATACGGACAATAATAAAAAGAACAGACAATACATACTTAATATAGTCAACCTCAAAGGCTCACCCTTGGAGTTTAGGAGCTTTATTTATGCCTGAATAAATATAGGTTATGGTCAGAATTAAATAAGTTAAACAAAATAGCTTTCTGGACTCAGAATGAGTGAAAAATCAGCCAGATTCTCAAAGAAATCTTTGAAAGAAACACCACAAAACCATGTTAGATGATTACCAGAAGGCTGCTTAGGCACAAAACCTAAAGACCTGAGGGATGACTCAAGACTTTCGCACAGCGCTGTGTAGCCGAAAGAATCAGGTTTATGACTGTTTTTCTCTGAGGCAGGGTTGGAGTCGTGTTCTTTTTTTGGGATTTTGTCTGTAAAACATGCACATATCGGAACACTGGCTTATAGAAAGAAATAGTCGTCAAATCTGGGCTGATTTCACAACATTTAAGTGTGAAAAGTCCCCCCCACCCCACCCCGGAGACGTGCTATTGTGTAACCGTGTCCCTTCTGTGAACGTGGCAGTGTGTAAACAGGTGACATCCACTCACTGCGAAGGCTGGATCAACACGCCTCCTCCCTCCTGTTTTCCCTCTGTCCCTTTCCGCTGTTCAACCTTTGACCCCTGCGTAACCCCTGCACTCCTTCCCCCCCACGATGCGCTGACTCGGCTGAACTCGCCATCCTCTCCTCTTACCCTGCGCCCCTCCTCTGTCCTCCCAACCTGCTCGTACACTAAGGCTCTTGTTGTGCTTCGTTTCTCTGTAGGTTTCGTAATTCCACCTCTCTGAGGGTGAACGGGCGAAGAACACGAGCGAGAGAGAGGGCAGGACTTACTGCGTGCACACAGACATGCACGTCCGCCGGGAGGAGGTTCACTGTTTTTATTGTCATGAAGAAAGGCGAAGGCTGACGACAATGTTTTGGCTTGTGTCTGTCTGTTAGCAAAACATCTCATGAATCACTGGGTGTTTTCTAATGATACTCTTAGAAAGTAATCACTGGATGTACGCCTACAACTGAATACTTGTTGGAGTCAGCTTGATTCAAGATGGCTGCCACAGCCAACTGACTTTAACAAAACACAAAAATGGCCACAACTCAGTCGATTTTAAAGATAATGAGCTAAAATTTGGTTTGGTAGTAGCTGGAACTTTTCCCCGATAGTTGTTTTGTGTGTCAACAGATTGGGCAAGATCTTTCTTTCAAATTCTGACATTAACGGTTTGGAGTCAACTTAGTCTGTCCGTTAGCAAAATATCTCCTGAACTACTGGATGGATGTTAAAAAAACTTTCAAGAAACTTTCATTGGAGGTACATCTACAACTGATTACCATTTGACGTCACCCCAACTCAAGATGGCTGCCACAAACAAATGACCTTGGGAAACACAAAAATGCCTATAACTCAGTTGATTTTACAGATGTTGTGCTAATATTTGGTGTGGTAATGGCTGAGAATTATTTAAAGCACATACTCCATGTGCTTCTTATTGCACTCAGTCTTAGCTTAAAACTTAAACATTACCTGCTGGAATCAACCTTGTTTGTCTGTTAGCCAAATATCTAACGAACCACTGGAAAGCTTTTAATGACAATTTCAGAAAGTAATCTCTGGACTGGATGAACATCTACATTAACTTTTGGAGTCAATCCAAATCAAGATGGCCACCAATGCTAACCCATTAGCCAACGTAAAAATTGGCTGACACGTGACGTGGTAGTAGTTGAGAGTCACTCACAACACAAACTCTGAGCATGACCTCTTCTATCTCATGAAATTGCACAAAATGTTTGGTTTTTTTCCAAGTTATTACTAACAGAGGTGCAAAGGACTTTTACACTGTAAGAAGCTTCTCGATATAAACTTTTTATGACTTGTTTAAAAGGACAAACATTTGATATTTTTAAATGGAAAATGTGAGCACATTAAACACACTTCAGCCTCTTGTTGGCTGCTCTGAAGCACACTCTTCTCTGCATATCTGTGACTGCACACAATGGGCTAATTGTCTGGACATCAGGCCATAGCAAAGTGTGTGTGGGTGTGTGTGTGTGTGTGTGTGTGTGTGTGTGTGGAGGGGGTGGAGGGATTTCATTCTGGCAGAATAAAAGAAGGAAATATGGATGTTGTGTGTGTGAAAGTATGTGAGTGTGTAGCGTGTGCAAGCAGTTCTGAAGGACTGAAACTACACACACGCACACACACACACACACACACATAAGCACCACTGTTGCTAGAAAGGAATGCTCCATACGTTTGAGTCTGACTGTGAACCCATTCACAAAACTGACACAAACTACTCACACACAAAGACAAACACACACATTTTATGGGCAGACAGTCACACTTTTTGTTTTTTGTTCTGTTTTTTACCTATTTTTTTGGGGGGCTCTTTCACACTTGTTTCTTCTCGGTTCTGTTCCCACACTGCCTTTTCTTTGTCGCTGAGCAGTTTCAGTGCACAAGCGGGAGAACAGGTGTATAACACGCAGCTTTAGTTTCTCAGGATGGTTTGATTTTGTTTTCCTTCTCCCTGTTTCTGTGTGGTTTGCGTGACACAGTTTCGCAGTTTGGCCATTGTGTGGAGATTTAGGGGCGTTAGTCGGTGTCGGCCGGTGCTGAATTCTACCAGCTTTTCATTCAGCTCTTATCTGCCTGTTATACCTTCCCCTTCTCACTTTACCGAATGTGTTTGCGTGCGTGTGCATGTGTGTGTGTGTTGCTTTGTGACGTGCTGGAGAACATTTTGTCTTTCCAGGAAACGAGGCATGGTGAAGATCGCCGGTTGCCAAAAGATTAAATCAAAAGATTAAAAGCTCGTACCAAAGAGCGCATGTACACAAGTATTAAACAAAGGCGTTTCTTGAAGGAATGCATGTCACCCCCCAACCTTTCATACCAGAGTTTTAGACTAATATCATTTTTAATGAGACAGACAGACCTGACTTCAGTAGTAAAAGGCAAAGTTTTGAAGACAGATTGTGAGTGATCAGATTATAAACTGTGGATCGGTCCCAGCTACGACCGCACCAAATTTTAGCACAATATCTCTAAAAGTCACTGAGTTACAAGGTTTTTTTATTGTGTTTGGCAGCCATCTTGAATTGGACTGATTCTGAAAGGTAATCAGTTTTCATTTTCATCTAGTTATTACGATCCTAAAGTTTCATTCAAATCCGTGTAGTGATTCATGAAAGATAATGGTATAGACAAACAAAGAGGCACACACACAGAGACAAAGGCAATAACATTATTGCTCCACCTTCATCCAGACATGACAAGACAACAAACTGTACTGTACCCAATCATTGTTGCAGCTGTTTAACAGACGAGAACCGCGGCAAAGACAGAATAAGTCAGGATTTGTGACCAGACTACCTCCCTTCATACACACAGTTGTAACTTAACTCAAAAAGCTGTCAGGATCAGGGTGGATTCGGTCTGGTATTTGTAATTTCCGGGAACATACTTGAAAATGCTGGTGACCCTTACACTTGGGAGTACATCCTCATTTTGGAGCCAATAACAGACTTCTTCTCTTCGTGTCGTAGCTATAAATAATGAGCGGAGCCTGCTCGGGTTGTTGGAGCGGACCAGTCAGGAGGCTGGCCAGGAAATTCAAAAATTTTGTCCGTCCGTTGTCACAATATCTCATGAACCTCTGGAACCTCAGTGAAACTCTTAGAAAGGAATCAATGACTGTACATCTACCACAGATTAGGTTTTGGAGGTAACCTGATTCAAGATGGCTGCCCCAGCTAATCAAACTTAGCCAACGCAAAAGTGGTAATAACTTTTTACAGATATCGAGCTAAAATTAAGTCTGGTAGTAGATGAGAATCATCCCCATCACATAATACAAACACGAGCAGATCACTTTATTTAAAGGTTTGACATTCAAGCCAACAGGCGATACGTATTCCTTCAGGGGATGCTACTTTTAATATATTTGCAAATCTTTTATTGTTTTCTGTAAGTCTTGATTTTGCATGCTTTGCTCATATTTAGCTTTTGTCAAATTTCCAACTTTTTTTGTTAAGGTAGGTTAGTCTCCATAGAAAAAGATCCATAATAAATATAATAAAAACATTGCAATAAAGGTTAATTTTAAAGCAAAAACAAGACTAGATTCTTCCTTTATTGTTTGCGTAAAACTATCTGCTCTAAGTTAGATATAAATGGACACTTTGATAGGTAGCTACACCAGGTTTATTGTGATTAAAATCATCCGGATTTGTTTGGTCTAATGTAGAAACAGTATAAAAATCACATTTTAATTTTTCCGTTTCTGCATTCTTCTTCCCTTTTACGCCACCACCGTTTTGCCTTGGAGTTTGAAACTCGTCTCTTCTGCATTCGCAGACTAAACAAAACCGTGTGCTGTTCGGATATTTTGCAGTAAATCTAGACGTGAAGAAGCAACGCTTTGGCTGCGCATTTGTCCATCTAAACTCGTCGGATCCGAATCAGATCAGCTGAAACTTTCAATAAGAAAAAAAGAAGTTGAAGTCTTTATGTCATGATGCTTCCACTTTGTCACATGACAGCTCTGGTTAATTCCCAGCTCTGAGGCAGAGGCCAGTCATCTGTGTTGACGTTATTGGTTTCTGGTTTATGGACAGAAAATAAGCAGCTGTGCTGTGGTTTACAGTCATAAGTGTGACTGTTTCTCTTTTGTCCTCAAGTTTTTGAGCTGCTTCAGTTCATTACCTCATATCTCTCCACCCCTGTCTTCTTCCTTCCTTGTCTCCTTGACCTTGGAAGTGATTGTAGCACCTAAACACACACACACACTGCCACTCCTCTGCCACTGGTGAGCGACAGGCCACATGACTACGTGCAGGGTGTCAGCTGACCAGATTCTAGGCAAAAGGGGAAACTTCTTTCATCAGAGTGAAGGAAAAAAAAAAGCAGGACCTTATTGTCAGATCCTGTGTTGGTACGGCTCTCTTTTTCTGCTGAGTCATTTCGTTAATCGGGCGAGAGACACGAGCACGGGTTAAAAATACTTACAGGACACGAGGTGATAGTTTAGATCACGCAGCAGAGTCAAACATTCACACAGCCGCTTAAATCTAGTCTCACATTCCAAGAATTGCCAACCAGAAAGTCAACATTGGACAGGTGGCACCATGTTGTCCCAACACAAACTGTTCTTTACCTGTCTTTAATAAGTGAGAAGCAGTGTGTGACACCCCCCTAAAGTTATTAAGTAAGTTTGACAAACACTAAAATGGCTACAACTCAGCCAAATTTATATATATATTGAGTGCGACATCTCGCAAAACCACAAGAGCGCATATAATGTTATTCTCAAGGTCTGAACTCTGTCATTTCTCAACAAAAAATAATCTGCATCTTAAACTCTGGCACAAGAGGCGGCGGGCGATATGCATTCCTTCAAGGTCTGCCAGGCCTTTAATTGTTAAAGTTTTTTAGTGTCAGGTTGTGTTTCCTCCTCACTGTGTTAAATAAACATTTCAGTAATGGTTGTAGGTCTGGTTTGAACCCGTAACTCATCTTTTATGTATTTAGTTTTTATTTCCTGATTTTTTGGTTTTTGTTTTAATGGCTTCTCCGATGAAAAAGACATTTTGTCCTGTCGGGGCCTTCCAGCCAGGCTGAGATGCACATTTTGGGACTTTTCTGTAATGTTTATGTTTCCAGTAACAAGAGTACAAAGTCTGAAGTTTACATTCAATACAGAGCACCTGCACCCCCACCCCCTCCCCCACCTCCTCCTGCGGTATTGTTTCACGCAGCGACTCCGCTAAATGTGGTGAAGTTTGCTCACCTGCTGATGTTATTATGTTTGATGTGGACAGTGGAAGCGTACAGCTGATGTTTGATCGTGTGTGAAAATGAATATCAAACCTACGTCTGAAAAGCCAACATCTTAAGTGTTTTCATACGGAAATATCCGTTTGAAATCATCCTAAAAGTGAACGCAGAGGGACGCGGTCCAGTGAGAACAATTATGTACATTTTTATGACAATCTGCATGTATGTGTGCATTAGTCAGTGATTTAAAAATTAAACCAAAGTGGAAGTTCAGATCTTTTAAAGTAGGGTTCTGTGAAAAGGTTATGAGCAAGAAATATCTTACCTGTTGCAGGTAGTTTTTGAAAAGCTTTAGTTTGGAGAAACAGGACTAATTCTGACCAGATCAGTGAGCTAACGGCTAGTCAGAGGGAATTTCCTCTGTCCTTAAACAACTGTTAAAAACTTTTACACCGCAGTCAGTTCCACTTTTCACAATTATTCCAGCTGAGACATTATAATATTCTGTGGTTTAAGCTGTACAGAAAGTGCTCCAGTTAGCTGTTTGTGCTCCCGTCTGCTTTTGCACATAACTGTGTGTGTTCATTTGTTTGTCTGTGAGCAAAATATCTCATGAAGCAGTGGAGGGAGTTTGACGAAACGCTCGGAAAGTAATCAGTAGACTTACATCTACAACTAATTAACTTTTATGAGCCAACCCAATTCAAGGTGGCTGCCAGAGCTAATCTACCTTAGCCAACATAAAAATGGCTCTAACTCAAGTAACTTTACAGGTGTCGAGCTAAAACGTGGCGTGGTAGTAGCCGAGAGTTATGCTTAACACATACTCCGAGCGCTAACACATCTCACCAGACCTCACGTTTTTTCTCGAGGTCGCTCAAAACATTGTCTACAAGGTTTGACTGAAAATGCTACAACTCCTTTATAAGATAATGGTTTAAAACTCTGGCATTAGAAGCAGGAAGTATGCATTCCTTCGAGGAATGCTATGCCTTTAATTATTATATGATTCAAGCCGTTCATGTTCGTCTGCCTTCTGAGTTCACTCTAAAGCTGCTGGTGTTCAGCTTCTTATGGAGGCCTGCGGGGCCAGTTCTCCCATGTTAGCCCCGAGCTCATGTCGATCTGCGCCTCGCTGTGGCGTCGCACCTTCAGACCGAAACCATTTCACTCATTCCGCTTTGGGACGATACTATGGGAGCGTTTTAAGTCCGCCTTTGTTGCCTTGTTACCAGAACCTCACTGCCCTGGAGCACATCCAGGCAGAAATAGCCAATATCCTCATTTGCATTTCTAACCAAGTACATTCTTAAGTTTCATTTTACGAGAAATAGTACAGTAGCAGTAATTAGTTTACACACTTATAAAAAAAAAACAAAAAAAGAACAAGACTTTTAAGACATGCTGTTTACTTTGGCAAAGTCTAAAAACAGTTTTAACACAGACTGAAGAAAAAAAATGCTTTTTTTAATAGATACACCAAGGCAGAGGTACTGAGGAGAAGTCAAGACAAAGCTTGACAAAGGAGGAAGTTATGAAGAAAAAAGATTGACAAGCATGGCACTGAACAAAAGTAAATATCAGACTGGTTTTCAATTTCTGGGTAGAAGAACACAAGGAAAATCAAATAAGGATAAAAGGTGAACAGTGACTAATGTTGTTGGAATTAGAATCATGATAAAAACAAAGGTTCCTGCAGCAGGCTGTGAATCAGAGGCACTTGAAGAAATTTCTTAAAACACTCTAACACTGTTATTTATATATATATATATATATATATATATATATATTATTATTATTATTATTATTATTATTATTATTATTATTATTACTTACAAATGCAGAGGTGCAGCTTGTAATGTTACAAACCTTTTGTTCACCACCTTGGCTTTGTGTCGGACCAGTGTGCAAGTTTCCTTATAGAATTTTTAGTCAGTTTTTCATAAATCCTCAGCCAAATTTCCAGCCTCTGAAAGGTTTATTAGCCACATTACATAATATGACGGGTACAATGTGAATTAAGTCACACGAACCACACCGAATACTCTTCAAAAAAGTCGATCGGAGAAATCAAACTGTAGGCTGTCGACAACATTTTGTCTCTTTGCGAATATGTTTATTACCAAATGATAATAAAAAATACTCTAAAAACTTTGTTTTTTTTCCGGTAAGATTTGTTTCCCTGTATTTGACATTTTTGGCAGGTTCTGGTGGAGTCTCCACCAGCCTGTTCCACCTTAACTATCCATGTGAGGCTCTGTTCAGGACGGCGGTGATACATCCTGTGACTGTAGGGGGGAGCCCGAGAGCAGAGAACTCTCTAACCTTCTCAGTTTTTTTTAAGGTGTTCCAATAAACCGACTGGAAGAAAACGAATGATTATCATTCATCTAAAGTCCGTTTTCTGAGCAGATAAACTTAGCTTGGCTTCTGTGTGTGATGGTTATTTAAACATGTGATACAGTGTGCTGGTCACAAAGTCATGTCGATGATTGAACGCCTCCACTTCAACGCAGGTTTATGGTTCTGACTCTGGAGCTTTTCGGACCACGTTGGGCAATAATTTTCCAATTTGAAAACTTTGAACTGGATATTCGCGCAGTCTGAGTTTATGAGTGTGCTGACAAAAAGGTGACAGTCAGTGATTGCATGTCCTTCATTAACAAAGAGGTTGGTTAATGAGTTACTTTACTTGTGAATGGCACACACACACACACATTCGTACACACATTTCTATAACTAGAATGGGACCCCATCTGATCCGAGTCCAGGCCCCTGCTCTCTTTAAGGGCTGTTTGAGGTTATGTACACTTCCACACATTGTCAGTCCTTCCTATCCTGTTTCTGCTAAATGTGACACGAATGAGACACTTTTGGTCTGGTTTGCTTCATTCACACCTTCGACGGGTTCAACCAAGAAAGCAGCTTTCAATTTTTGCTTTACGCTGCGTATTTGAAACTGTAACACTTACTAGAGAGTCTGCAATTTCTGTGAAGACAAAAAAAGAGCAAAATACAGGTTAAAAGTAGCAATAGGCTAGCTAAAAGTAGCAGAATGGTAGCTAAAAGTAGAATAGGAAAACAAAAACAGAGCTCCTATAATGAAATAGATTTCAAAGAGATGTTTTTGAAAGAACATCAGTTCTATATAAAAATTGTAAATAAAATCAAATATTCTGAAGAGTATTAAAGTTTCAAAACCCAAATATCATAGCCATCTTATGAACAGCTGGAAATATCACAAAGTAGTTTGATTGCAAAAACCATGTGTGCCCTTCATGTAGCCAGTATTTAAGGTGTGTTGTTGCCATACATTTTCTTCTGTTTTTGTTTTCTTAGCATAGCATCATGGTTTGGGTTTTTTTTTTTGGCTGCCTGTTGCGTCTTTTCTAAACTTTTCCTTCAAATTTAGAGTAAGTACGGTGTATGTTTGTGAAAGAAAAACAGAATGTGTTTGTACGATTTCATACAATGACACTTTCATTTTCCTTCAAATATAATTTAAAAGATGTCCAATCATTGCATTCTGATTTTATTTGCAGCTGCATTCATTTAATACAAAGCTGAAGCATGTTCTGTGGACATGACTGCATTTTGAATTAATCTTGGACGATCTTTTATTTTATTTGACTTTTATTTTTATTTTACAAAATGTGACACAGTACACCATTCTGTACTGCTGACCCCTGTGACCTTGTCTTTTGCCAGGTGCAACCGGTCAAATCCTGGTTACTGGTATATATATATATTTCAATTATTGGTCAGATTGGTTAAAACTGAGGGTGAATTTGATAAAGGCTAAAGCAGAAGCAGAACCAGCTAAAAGCTTAAAGTAGCAAAACACTAGCTAAAAGTTATAAGCAGTAAAAGCGTTGCTAAAAGCTAAACTAGCAAAATGGTAACTACTAAAAAGTCTGTAAAATCCTGGTTACTATTATGAAATAAATATCTTTCCAGCTTTTGGATGGATTGCTTCAAACTGAGGGTTAATCAGTTAAAAGTCAAGACATTTCTTAGTGTTTTAGTTGGAAGAAGGGATCATGGCCGCCCTCCTGACTTCTTCCTGCTTCATGTCCGTCACACCCTCTGCCCTTTCGACCTTTACCTTCTGATTCCTTATCAGGCGAGCAATACAACGATTCAAGGAGGGAGCGAGAAGGTGGGGGGGTTACCTGTGCCGAGTGGCCCCACCTCTCCTCTCGTGGCCGCTCAGAGTGAGTAAACAGCAATCCACCTTTGCTTGCCTCCACACTCTGCCGCAGCCTGTCAACACCAAAGGTGTGTGGATGGATAGAGACAGCTTTAGACAGGGGTGAGCTGACCACTACAGGTGAAACACACAGAGCGCCTCTCCTCGGCCTGTTCGCCAGTATCTGCGCCGGGACACAGGTAAACCTTGAACTGGCTCTTTGAGGGTCTCACAACCTGAAAAACAAACAAAGAACAACAACAAAACAACTAGTCTGTTCTTGTTTAACTTGTTTTTTTCTTTTTTCTTGTTTGAAATCAGATTACGCTTTAAATCTGTCGGACTTCTTTATAAGAAATGCTCAGACTTTCCTGTAACACCTGTCTCTGACCCTTGACCCCTCTATTTTTAGATAGTGTTTAGTCACATGTTTTTTGTTCTTCCGCTCCGATGGAAGAAATTCACCTTCTTGCTTCTCGGGAGCCAGACTTGCCTGTTCTACCACCTCAGCCGAGCCACACAGACTGCCAAGAAAAAAAAAAAAAAACTCTGAAAGCGCAGATGAGAACACAGATGAAGGAGTGTGTCCTCAGAGTGAAACCAGTGGAACCAGTGGAGTGGCATGACACTGTAGGGTTACGTGTGTGTTCAGGGTGGGGGATTGAAATGAACGCTTCAGCGACTGCACAGAGAAGCTGGTATCACCTGCATACTTCCGGGTTCTTGTTCATGTAAAATGTGGACTTTTGCCCCGGTGAGGTGAGGTGTTTGTTTTGTGTGTGTGTGTGTGTGTGTGTACATGTGATCTGGATCTCATTTAGTTGAGTCACAATCAATGCCAAAAAGACAGAAATGCGGAGCAAAAATAAACAGGCTCTTTCAGGATTTGGGCCCCCTTTGTTAAAGGCTTCGTTAAAAAACAGACGTGCAGAAATGAGCTGCTTTCGGACGCCGACTTGATTTGCCGTGTTTGTCAACAGGGTGGACCCAAGTGTGTACGGAGGTTAGCTCATTTGTAAAGCCTGAAAAGGTGCTTAGATAAAACTGTTACAGGCTCTCAGCTGGTTTTGTAGCTTTAAATAGTCCCTAATTCACACCAGGAGTGTACTTTAAGTGCACGTTGGAGTCAGTATGGAGGAAAATCTTCAGAAAGAGTGAGAATGAGGATAACCTAAAAGGTTAGATCAGATCTTTGGAAGTGAGGTTTTCCAGAAAGGTTATTAACATCTTACCTGTTGTAGATAGCTCTTTGAAATACCTCAGTTTGAGTTTTATTCTCCCCAGACTGAGGAGCTAAAGGCTAGTCCAAGCAGGACCAAGACCAAAATGGAGACAGCAGCAGTCCATATTGGTCTTGGCCCTGCTTAGACTAACTCTATTTCTCCAAGCTGAGTTTGTTTAGAGGTATCTACAACAGGTAGGGTATTAACTGTTCATAACCTTTTCACAGAACTGCACTTCAAAAGATCTGAACTATCCCTTTAAAATTAGAAACATAATATCTATGAATTGTTTCAAAGTGCAAACAGAACTGATTGTAGTGATTTCTCTACTGGGTCTAATCAAGCTAAAATGTTGTCTTTAACAACAGAAAAAGAAGTTTCTGCTTATAACAACTTTGTTTTTTAACATTTTTTATTTTCTCGTTTTTGCAAAACATTCATTCTATTCAAGAGACACAACATAATCATTTAAAAGAAGTGCGGCGAAAGCACCCGAAAGCTGACTCACCCCTGCGAGTATTCGCTACCTGTGGCTAAGTTGCTCTCCCGTCCGACACACACACACACATATGAACACACACGGCACACACGAGTCACTGAAGCCTTTTATCACACAGTCAACATTTGGAGTAATTGTTTGAAACAATGTCAGCTTTGGCCTTGAGCGGGCTGGCTGATTACCCGGAGGAATGTGTTTGTCCAAGGAAGCGAAACCCCAAAAGCTTGAAGCAGCTTTCTGATTAGTGATGAATCTGTGTGTGTGTGTGTGTGTGTGTGTGTGTGTTCGAACGCTCGGCTCGGCTGTTTGGAACTTTGATGGCTCTCAGTGCTGCTGACGGCAACTCTTGGTAATATTGTCTTAAATCCTTGACTCAGATTGTGGTGACGTTTGGTATAAATGTGAAGGTCCTGGAGGCAGGTTGTGTGTGTGTGTGTGTGTGTGTGTGTGTTGTGAGGGGAGTTGGATTAAATGAACTGGAATCATCCCTGAGTGGTGAAGTTACACACTCCGCCTGACCTGAAATTCTTCAGGCCAGTTTCAGTGTTTGGTCCCCCTTGTTTCCTCCTTCTTCTTTTTTTTTCTTTTTTTCGCGAGCCCCCTCTCACTCCTCTGTCCCCTCGACACACGCTCTCGTTTTCCCCTAATTTCATCCCCTTCCACGGTCCTTCCTCCCTCCCCCCTCCGTGCTGCCAGTCTTTCAGCTTGGGTGAGCGAGAGGAATGACGGTGACAGGTACATGGATCAGAACGACAGAAAACAGCAGCAAGGTGTAGAAGAACCAGACCAGCTGAGAGCAGAAATAAGGGACAAACATGAAAAGATTCACATTTTTAATAGTTTGCTGCAGTGTGGATACAAATGTACGTTAAAGGCCTAGCATTTCTTGAAGGGATGAATATCCCCCATCACATTGCATGCCATCATTTGAAACAAAGCTCTTGCTGAATATGTAAGAGGAATGACTCAAATTTTAGCTCAATATCTGTAAAAATGACCGAGTTATACCTACTTATGTGTTATGCAAAGTCGACTGGCTCTGACTACCATCTTGAATCAGGTGGACTCCAAAAGCTAATCCTTTGTAGATGTACATCCATTGACTACATTCTGAGAGTTTTATTAAAATCTGTTTGCTGGTTCATCAGATATTTTGCTAACAGACATACAAGGTGCACTCTGACAGGTAATGCCACAGTTTTAAACAAAGATCTTAGGTAATCTGTTAGAGCTCAAAGTATGTGTTGGAGATGACACTCAGCTACAATGGCACCAAATTTTAGCTTAATATCTGTGAAACTAAGTTTTAAACATTATTGTGTTTGGTAAATTAGATAAGCTGTGGAAATCATCTTCAATCGAGCTGACTCCAACAGTTAATGAGTTGTAGTGGTACATCCAGTGATTATTATCTGAGAGTTTCAATTAAATTCATCCAGTGGTTCATGAGATATTTTGCTAACAGACAGACTAACAACCAGGCAAGTCCATGGTCGCTGGTCTTTCATGGCGGCGGGTGATAATAACTCTGCAGGTAATGCAGATTCCTTCTTGGCTAAACTCTCCATTCAGTGAAAGGCGCTGACAGTGGAAGTTCCACTTCACGCGGGCGTCACGTGTCCCGAGAGTGCGGCCGGCGGTGCTCACTTCTCTCTTGTGGAGTTGCTTTGGTTCATTCGCGCGCGGTTCACTTGGAGAGCTGCAGAAAAAGACACCTTTCTTAGTTACGTTCTTTTCGATGAGACTAATAACCGAGACAAGAGACTGAGGTTCTCCTAAAACAGGGGAGTCAAACTCCGTTCCTTGGGGGCCGCTGTCCCGCATGTTCTAGACGTGTTCTTGCTTTAAAACACCTGCTTTAAATGGATGAGTCGTTGCCGTGCTCCTGGGGAACTCGATGATTTGGTGAGGAGGTGTTTAAACCATTTGAATCAGGTGTGTCGGAGCAGAAAAACCTAAAACTACCAGGACAGCGGACCTCGAGGCCTGGAGTTTGACACCCCTGTCCCAGAACAAACACGGTGTGAGCGAGTGAATCCTCAAAGTGTGTCAGGTTGTGAGAACTGCCTGAAACAACAAAGCACTTAAACGCACCGAGAGCCTCTTTAGGACCCTTGAGTCGGATTCCACGTCTGTCGGGGAGGAACCGCTTCGAGGAAAACTCACTGCAGCCCGAGCCACATCAAGAGGTCGTATGGTTCTGCAGTAAATAAACAACAGAAGTGCCGGTCCTGTGACCTGCTGCTCATTGACTTGAATGGGTGACTCATCATTTTTCAGCCCCGCAGGCTCTTTAACTAAAACACTGATTACCGCTGCCGCTTTACGGCTGACTTTATTCATTGTTTTACCCAATTAGCAGATTCTAGCGCGGCCCTGGGATCAGCAGTGCGCACAGATAGCGCAGGAGAGCGCGTCGGTGTGTGTCCGACCGGCCCTGGCCTTTCTAAGGAACTGGCTTATCTGAGATATTTACCAAAGTCTGCGGGGCGCTATCTGCTCTCCCTGCTCTGCAATGATTACTCCTGATTTGTGCTCCAGTTTAAACGCGCAGGGCGAAGCGGCGGTCAGACGGCGTTTAACGCGTGGAGAGGGGCCTGCCGTCGTGATCAAAGACCGATTGTGGTCAACGAGCGAGCCCAGAACAGAAAGAGTCCCTTGATAATTAGTTTAAAGGAAGAAAGAAAGAAAGAAAAAAAAATCTGATAACATTCTTGTCCCTTTGTTGTCAGCAAATCCCATAAAACAGAACAGATTCGACAATCGTTCTTCTGTTCCTTTGTGCTGTAAACTTCCACTTCTGTCTCGAGCTGTGCCGAAGCCTTATGAACAAATAACATCTTACCTGCTGCAGACAGGGCTTTAAATGACCTCAGTTTGGAGAAACAGTTTAATTGTGACTCAGCTCATGAGCTGATGGCTAGTCCGAGCGGGGCCAAGCCCAAAATGGCTGTCTTAAAACTAGTCCGGTTAAAAAAAATCTCATAGAGTCTCATGAAAATGTTATTTTATACATGTTTGCACTTCTTTTTTACACATTTATTTACACAGGATTTTATAGGTTCTTAGCAAGCACAGACAGTGACAGCAGCAGCTAGCTGTAGCACTTCCGGTGCTGCCTTGGGTACTTCCTGCAGGAATATAATCATGTTTCTATCTGAATTGCTTTGTAACGCAAAATACCTTTTAGCTCGCCAATCCAGTCAGATTTAAACTCGATTTCTCCAAACTGAGGTCGTCCAAAGAGCTATCCACAACAGGTAAGATATTACCTGTTCCTAACTTTTCCACAGAACCCCTCTTTAAAAGATCCGATCTGTCCCTTTAACAGTCCTAAGAGCACATGAGAACGCCCTGATGTGTCATGTTGCTGTAATCAACATGAACACCCGTCAGTCTGTCGGCTCATTTTGAACACATCTTAAGGTTGAAAATACAATTTTAGGATTTGAGGGGAAAAGAAAGACCAGGTCAAGCGCCACAAACAAGTTGAGAAACCCAGGCTCGTCCCCCGACGCTCCTGGTTAGATTTATGATCTGAACTGAAGCCAAAGTAGCCCAGAGAGGAAGGCGTGAGCGGAATGAGCCGCGCTTCGGTGACGATTTTGTGGCCACATCTTGCGACTGAAGGGGACTGGATTAAGCGTTTTTTTTTTGTTGTTTTTGTTTTGTTTTGTAGTCCATCTCCTCCGTCTCACTGAGAGGTTTAACCGTTAACCGCTGACCTGATTGGGTTGACGGTTCTGCTGTGCAGCGAGCGGAACACCCGAGGCCTTCCAGGGTCCTGATTGGCTCGCACTAATGACTGACAGTTAATCTTTGATTTGGACTGACCTCTTGGGCTTACGGATCAAAACCCGACTTTACAGACTCTCCTCCTCAGCCTGTCTCATTTCGATAGATTTTACACTCAAGCCCAACAATTAATGTCCATGAAAACAAACACACACACACACACACCTCACGTCTATAAACATTATCATACAAGTTATTTTTAATATATGACAAATATTATTATAAAAAACACATTAACTATAGTTTAATATTTGATCAGATCTAGTTAGCTTCACCAGAACCGTATAAAGGCCTGCTGTTTGTGTTCTCCAACATAAAGCATGTTCTTGTAGCTCTCACATCTTAATGTTCTGACTGTGTAGCTACAGGTATTGCTCTTTTCTGGTTTTCCTCGCTGTGCCAGTTTGACGTCTCCCCATAGCGTCCCCTGTTCCAGTAGAAGCGTCCTAGCTTTATATGAGGCAGAGTCAAAGCCAGTTCTTTGGTCTTCGTTTGTCATTGTGTTGTATCCAGATTACATAACCCGGGTTACATTTTTCTACCCAGCCCTATTTATAGGCCCAACCTTTTTCCAACGTTTGCATGTTTGACTGTCACAGTTATTCATTTGCCTTTTTTTTTGTCTCTTTTGTCTGCACTTCAATCTGTTTGTTGTCCATTCATCACTGGTCCATGTCGGCTTGGTTTTGTAGAAGCGAAGGGGTTTCAGTAGAGACTGGAACTAAACACTTTTTTTTTTTAAATTCTCTCTTTTCTCCTTGCTCCGTTGGTTTCGGGGAGTTTTCAGGCAGAACCCCTTCAGAACCCGAGCCCTCGCCTCTCGTTCGGCTGGTTTCTGTCTCTCTATCTGCCCTCTTGACTGCGCAGGAAGGTGTGTGCTGTTTGCTTAAGTTAAGCTGCACGAGGAACATGTTCTTCGTTGTTATGTACAAAACACACACACACACACACACAGACAGTTGTGTGCTGACACAACATAAATCCCTTACTCCCGGTCAGAGTTTCCAAACGTCCTTTCTCTGTGACACAAACATGAGGAAGTAGTCAAACGTCGAGGTTTTGAAAATTTCCTGCCCTGTTCTCCCACTTCTGCCTCTCTCAGCAGAAAAACCCTCGCTCGGCTGATAAGACTGCATTTCCCACCATGCACCCCTCTGTTCACAAACATCACCTGCTCTGTCTCATGAGTTGGAGGGGAAGGAGCACGGATTCATCAGTGTCAGGAGTTATTTAGTTCTGCAGGATAATGATCATTCTTTTATATGATTACATTTTAACTGCCCAAATGGAAAGAAATAAGAAGTCAGGGTGGAAAATAAACAGTTTAATTGGAGTTTCAGCTTGCAGTGAAATACTGCAGAGTAATCTCTCTGCTGGCTCTAATTAATCCTTTAATTCAAATTCAAGAAGTTTTGGGGGGATTTCTATGCTCTCAGTGCACTTACAGGAAGTGTCAAAATGTCTGAAAATAAACTTTCACATCAATGCAGAAAGCTTGGTTTGAAAATACATTGTGTTTAAAGAAAACAAACTTAAAAACCATAGAAAAAGTCGAGTAAAATCACACCAAACACCTGAGGCTTTACTTTCCTTTAATTTCCACATTAGTCTCATTTGAGCATTCAAAAACAAAAACAAAAATAAATCATGGAAATCTTTTCAGATTTGGGAGAAATAACTTTCTGAAAAAGTTATGGATCCACCCACACACACACACACACACACCCACACACTTCTCACAAAAGTACCTGTTTTAGCTCCACCTTCATTAGCTCTCATAGCTTCAGCTTTGGCTCAGTGTGTGTGTGTGTGTGTGTGTGTGTGTGTGTGTTTGTGAGTGCAGAGGAGGCTGGACTCTGTGCCCTGCTGTACCTGTCTCTTATGGAGGTGGACTAACACTCCCAGAGCAGGCGGCCAGGCGGCGGAGCGCTGCGGAGCAACACAGGGGTAGATATCCTCCTCTCTGACCGCTCTCTGCTTCTGCTTCCTCTTCTCTTTCCCACCACCATCCCTCTGCTGTGACACATCTTTCTCAAGGCTGCCGCTCCGTTCCAGTCTCACTTCCCCCCTCTGCCTTCGTCTTTGCTGCGCGGGGATCTGTTTGACCTTGAACGGCAACTTCTCCGAGACTTCGGATGGAATGAGGATCAGACTTTGTTTTCTCCCGTAACTCCAGCCAGAGACCTGAAGGATGGTCTGAACCTGGTTTGCACGAGTCACTGAAGCCTCCCGGCTGCTGTTGCTGTGTGTTGTGTGTAACTACAGCAGCATAGGGGCTTACGGTTAGTGTTTTGTTGATCCTGTTCTGCTGATTTGTGACACTGTACTCAGAAGCTGCTGGGAGAACCCTGCCAATCATTTGCCTCCACATGTGTGTGTGTGTGTTTGAAGCTAAATGATGCTTTCCTTTGGCCCGTTTTTTTCCTAAATACAACAGATCACTGTCAGGATGTGTTCCTTCTAACTTGCACACGCTTAGATTGGCTCTTGTAAAGTAGGAGACTGGCTGGCTTGTAAACATCTGAACTAATCTGAAGCATTCTGAGAAGATATCTCAGTCGCAGCACTGATTCCTCATCGAGACGTACGAGAGCATGTCAAACGCAGTGCTCTTCCTCTTTCGAGCGATGAGGAACTGGGCTGCTCAAGGGTCGTTTTCTTGCATGTGGGAACAAAAAAAAAAGAGAAAGAAAGAAAGATGGAATTCACTCAAAGGAGGCGATTTGAGTGTGCTGAAAGCAATCCAACAGGAAGGCCATAAAGGCTTTTTGTCCGCTCATAAAACAATCCAGCTTCCAATCACAGGTTAATATGCAGAGAATCAGGCGCTTCTATCAATCATAAACATAAGGTAATGGGAGGGGTCACCATGGCAACGGCTGCAACACCGACTTGTTTCAGTCGTTAGCTCCTCTGTGAGTTCACGACCTTTGACCAGGTGAACCCTGGCTCCCAGCCCTGGTTATGTTTAACCAGTCGGCCACCAACCAGTCGAAATCAGAGCAGAGAAATCACAGCTATAAGCGCTCATAACTTTCTGCCACAGTCATCACCTGTAAATCTTTACATCCCCAGAACAAAGGCTGCGATTTGCTTTCACCGGGTTTAATTATCTACCTGCTCCCGCCTCAGGTTTCCTCCTTGCCTCTTTTACCCACAAAGACACAAACTCACGCTGCACCCAACGCCGACTACGTCAATGCTTTCCCGTTGATGGGAGCCGCGGAGACCCGTTTTTCCTTATTGCGCTGGATGCCCGCTCCTTTTGTTGCCGACTGAAAGGAAAGGTGAAAGACGGATGATGATGTTTTTTGCCCGTGTCTTCAACGTGTGTTCAAGTGTTTGTCTGTTAGCAAAATATCTCATGAGCCAAAGCACAGATATTATTGAGACTTTCAGGAAATAATCATTGGACATTCACCTACAAATGATTACCTTTTGGACCCAACCCCATTCAAGATGTCCGCCGCAGCCAACTGACCTTAGAAAACCCCAAAATGGCTATAACTCAGTCAGTGTTACAAATAATTTGCTACGGCTTGGTGTGGTTGTAGCTGAGAGTTTTTTACAACACATACTTCAGGTGCAAATCATTCTGCAAGATCTTTGCTTCAAACTTTAGCATTAACTGTTGGAGTCAACTTTATCTGTCTGTTAGCAAAATATCTGAGGAACCACTTGACTAATTTTTATGAAACTTTCAGAACGTAATTATCGGATGTAAATGATGAAGTCAACTCAATTCAAGATGGTCATCATAGCTAATCAACCTCAGCAAACACAAAAATAGCTATAATCTCTAGTAGCTGAGAGTCATTCACAGCACGGCACATACTTTGAGCATGACATCTTGAAATAAAGCATGAGATTGTGCATAATGTTACTTTTAAGCTTTGACCAAAATGGTTACAACTCCTTTCTCAACACACAGCATGGCATGAAAGACTGCGGGTGATATGCATTCCTCCAAGGAATGCTCAGCCTTTAATTTTGCAACAATTGCTTGTGGGGTTTTTTCCAGATATGCAGCGCCTTGGCACTGACTGTTCCTGTTTCTAGCTTTATTTCTGACACAGTCGACCATGAAGAAGTTTGGAATATATCCAAACGATCCGAACAAGAAAGCAGATGATTTTGAGGAACTACTAAAATTTCCGAATAGATCCCCAGAAAAAAAACAACAACAAAAAAAAACAAACAAACAAAAAGTATCACATACTGTAGCTCCTGCTCCCAAATACGTCCCTCCCTTTGTCATCAGACTGACAAGACAGAGCTGATAAGACCCGGAGTCACATCGGCTCCTCGCACCTTGAGGAGGGACGAGAGGGCGGCAGAGGGAGAAGTGAACACACAAACAAGTTTTGACAGGTGTGTTTAGATGGAGCAAGCTGCTGGGACAATGTGTGTTTCCTTTTACAGCAGCATGAGACGGCTCAGTGAGCAGAGTCAAACAGTGATTTTTCATACATTCAGTAATATGTGTTCATATCGTGTTCTGTGAGAGGTAAGTTTTCATATTGGCTCGTGTCATCGGCGCCTGACTTGTGTTTATTTGTTTCCGATTTGATCTTCCTGTCAAAACAGCTCAAATGGTTTGACCACAAATATAAGGATTTTTGCCTTACAGAATATTTAAAACGTCTCATTTTTGTCCTTTAAACTACTGTTTTTGTAGTTTTACTCCTTCTGTTCCTTCTGTACTGTGGTCATTCAAAGCCCTCCAGCTTTGAAGGAACTGCTAAATAAACATGTGTGTGTGTGTGAGTGTGTGTGTAGGAGAGTGAGTGGGAGATCTGGATATTGGGTCAGGTCAAATGAATGTGCATGTTACCGTGATGGCTCGGCTTTATAGTGTTTCACCTTTGTGGAGTTTCTGCCAAAGCCCAGGTAACCCTATGATGCAGAAAATTATCCCTGCCTGACTCGCAGAAACGTAAATATGTTTTAAAAATGGCATGCAAATCATTTGGTCTAATGAAAAGACATTACTGTTCGGGCTTTGATTGGCTGCTTTAGGGTTGTACGAGATTTCTGGGATTTTGAACGCTGTGGACTTTTCCTCTCTGAATGCTGGCTGTGTTGGAAAATAAGAAAGTAAGAGGTTTATGCTTGCGAAGCCGATTTCTGATTGTTCTCTGTTGCTCTTTTAGGGCTGCACTCCTTAATGAATGGACACACACACACACACGCCCTATCGCATTCGTATTGATAAGATGGTTCAAAGTCCAACATGCTCTTGTAATGTGTGTGTGTTTGTGAAGGGTAGGTTAATACGTTAAAATTATTGTGCATATTTCCAAATATTTTCTCATGTAGCGTAACTCTAACTTGTCTCAGTCTTTCTGACACACACGCACACACAGACACACACACTGAGCATGTGATCGAGTCGGAGACAGCGAACCTTGAGCTGGAGTTTTCAGGGTTTACAGCCCTTCGTGCTTGCTGATAGGTGTCAGAGGTCAGTGAGGGATCTGAGGGACTCAACAAAACAAGGCTGTAAAAGCACTGATAGGGGAGAGGCGTCCTGAGGATTTATAGATGCTGTTCCATTTGTGTGTTCAGGTCACATAATGTGTCCGAGCCAGTTTGATAGATAATCTAGCATGCTTTGTGCTCTGTTAATCATTTTGCAACACCTCAAACAGCTCTCTCCCTGACCTTTATAGGTGAAATAATGTCTTTCAATCAATTCCCCATTTTAGTTTTTTTTTAGTTTTTGTCCTCCTACTTGTTCTTGTCTTCTCTCTTTTGTCAGCAGTCGTAGGTGTCACAGTTTCACATCGTTTGACAAATTTGCTCCTCTGCTTTTTGTCTTCAGGGCCCCCGATCTGATTGGATGGTTTTGTCAGCATGACAGCCGAAGATCCTGCTTCCTCCTCAACCATGAGCAATAACGCTGCCCCCTCCAAATCCTCCAAGTCCTCCGGTGCCTCCCACCATTCTCTCCAAGGACAGAACAACATCCCAGAGGGAGTTGCGGGAGCTCCTAACGAGTCAGCGCTGCTGACCTTGATGGAGCGCACCGGCTACACTATGGTGCAGGAGAATGGTCAGCGTAAATACGGCCCCCCTCCAGGTTGGAGTGGTCCAGCTCCTCCTCGAGGATGTGAAATCTTTGTTGGCAAGATCCCTCGAGATGTTTATGAGGACGAGTTGGTGCCCGTGTTTGAGTCCGTAGGGAGTATCTACGAGATGCGTCTGATGATGGACTTTGACGGGAAGAACCGAGGGTACGCGTTCGTGATGTACACACAGAAACACGAGGCCAAGAGGGCCGTCCGGGAGCTCAACAACTACGAGGTGCGACCTGGGCGGCTGCTGGGGGTCTGCTCCTCCGTGGACAACTGCCGGCTTTTCATCGGTGGCATTCCCAAGACCAAGAAGCGTGAGGAGATCCTGGAGGAGGTCTCCAAGGTGACGGAAGGCGTCTTAGATGTGATCGTTTATGCCAGCGCCGCAGACAAGATGAAGAACCGCGGCTTTGCCTTCGTGGAGTACGAGTCACATCGCGCTGCCGCCATGGCTCGCAGGAAGCTGATGCCTGGCCGCATCCAGCTGTGGGGCCATCAAATCGCAGTGGACTGGGCCGAGCCAGAGATTGATGTGGACGAAGACGTGATGGAAACGGTGAAGATCCTCTACGTCCGGAATCTAATGATGGAGACCAGCGAGGAGACAATTAGGAAGGTAAGCGTCTTAAAGCACAACAGCACGGCTTCATTCAAACCACGCGGTCTTACGCTTTCCTTGTTCGTTCGCCAGATCTTCAGCCAGTGGAACCACGGGTGCGTAGAGCGCGTGAAGAAAATCCGCGACTACGCGTTTGTCCACTTCACGTCTCGAGACGATGCCGTGCTGGCAATGGACCACCTGAACGGCACGGAGATCGAAGGGTCCTGCATTGAAGTGACGCTCGCCAAACCGGTAGATAAAGAGCAATACTCTCGCCAGAAGGCCTCCAAGGGGGGCGTCTCTGCTGCCACTCCTGAAGCTCCTCAGCAGAACTACGTTTACCAGTGTGACCCCTACACACTGGCCTACTACGGCTACCCTTACAACACGCTCATTGGACCCAACAGGGACTACTTTGTGAAAGGTTAGAGTTGTTTAGTTGTCTTTTTTATTCCTTTCGAAATTATCCATTGCAGAAGACAATGTTTTTCTTAAAGCCAACTGTTTTAAAAACCTTGGTGGCAGTAGGCACTCGATCAAAGATTTCGTGTTGTCAGAAGAAAGAGATATTAGGGCGATGATTTATGAAAAAGTCAACCAAACAATGATTTTGTTAATGTTCGTGATGACCAAAATCGTACTGATTTCATGCAAAATATTGCGCTTGATGTTTTGAAAAACATTACCTTGATGAGAATTTGTGGCTTGAAATCGAAAACATTTTGAAAGCCAAAGACAAAAAAAAGGAAAGAAAAAAAAAATGATGGACCAATGAATGCTAATCCTATTATCTTAAATGATTGATTAAATGTGGTCTTGGATGGGAGCAGGAAAATCTTTTTGACTATCAACAATCATTGTGTTTTGGTTTTCTCTCCAAAGGATTCCCAATGATACAGAACAATGGTAATCTCTCACATCCATACTCATATCTTTCAATGAACAATGAGCTTTCTTGCCATGTGATGAACTTTACATTTTCTAACACCATCTTTTCCTGCTGTGATATCACCTTGCATTTCCTTGCATTTCATTGTAGGGTTCCCATCAAAGCTATAAATGTCCTGTAGTGTCATTTTCCAGTGCTGTAGACTGTCTGTAAGATTTAAAAACTCGGAAAAATGCTCAGGGATGAGGCTAAATGTCACCCAAACGCTTCCAATTTACCTCCTGAGCAAAATACTAATAGGAGTATTAGAGGCAACTTTCTTGCACGAGCAGACTGTTATTATAAAACATAAGAAGAACTTCCAAAGAAGTTCAAAAACCCAACTTAATAAGCTGTAGCCCAACGAAATTTGCCCAAGTCCTAAACCAGAACCCCTGTAATTGTATTTAAGCAGGTACTGTGAGAGGTCGTGGTCGTGCTGCTGCAGGTAATCGTACCCCTGGACCTCGGGGGTCATACCTCGGGGGTTACTCTGCCGGTCGTGGCATCTACAGTCGCTACCACGAGGGCAAGACCAAACAGCCCGAAAAGCCCTATGAACTGATGCCCAGTCTGGAGCTTGCTGCCTCCGTCAACCCGGTTGGCATCAAACCTGGCACAAGTCAGTGAGACGGGCGTAGTCGTCTGCGTCCTCGCCCATCTCCCATTTCCTTACTAAACCTCTGTCCTGTGTGGTTCGAGGAACCTTTCGTCAATCAGCACGAGAGGTGCTGCTGGATGGTCATGGGCAAAACGGCTTCCTGCGTTTGAACAAATGACGACGCAAAACATCTGCCTGTTCAAGCATGACCAGAAAGTAGCAGCCCAATGCCACTCTTTACTCTATCCCTCTTTCTCATCACAAAATTGACTTGTCTGCTGTTCAGATCAAAAGCAGTGCTGTGTTGAACGAACACGTGGAGCTACAGAGGTTATCACCTCTTTTAATGGATAGTAATACAAATGAGGAAGGACAGTAAGACATGTATTACATTGAAAACAGTGAGAACAAAATCTACCTTTACGTGACCAGAAAACAGAATAAAAACTTACCTGATCAGAAATCACATAAAGTTAGGGCATTTTAAAAGAATTCATTACAACTATTTGAGTTTTTGCCATTTCTAGTGTTGTATCTCCACACTCACGTTTGTTTCCACACAGCACTGTACTAAAAATCTGAACTGGATTCGACTAACATGCTTTTACAGTTACACGTGCACTCAGCTCTAATTTTGACTTTTGAAAGATGCTGGACAATTCCTTCTTTTTTAATATATATATATATATATATATATATATATATTAGAAAGAGTTGAAATATAAATGAAGAGGAGAATAAAGGGTTTTGGAAATCTATTTGCTTCGCTAGGATTTAACATTTGCTGTCCAAACTAGAGCTGCAGTGCAACACTAACACACAGACTAAAGATGATCTTTATTTCCACTTTATTCTGATTACCTTTGAGAATAATGCCAGAGTTTGGAAAAAAAAATGAAACTCATTTAAAATAATAGCTGATTCAATTAAGATGAACCTGATGAATGAATTGTAAATAACTTGTCAAATCATGACATGTGGCATTGTTTTTGTTTTGTTTTTTTCATTTTTTTCTGCTTGTATGCAGAAAGAAATGCAGCTGCAGTGATGCAAACAGCATCATATTACACAGAAATAGAAAGTCAGCTCATAGAAGAACATAAATCAGAAGAATGCAGTCTGAAAGAAGATAATATTATGTTCGCTCACAATGACAAAGTTGGAGTTGCACAATAAAAGAAAATTTCAAATCCTTTATAACATGTGATCATTTAGATTACTTGATTAAAACCTTTAATACAACCCACAGGTTGGTGTTCTGCTATCAAATCGTTTAAACTGTGGCCCTGTGAAAACATTATTAACAGTTACTATCTTACCTGTAGTAGATAGCTCTTTGAACAGCCTCCGTTTGGACAAAAAGAGTTTGTTTCTCACCAGATTGACGAGCTAATGGCTAGTCAGAGCGAGGACGTGGACTGTTTTTATTCTAAAACAACTTCAACCTCAAAACGTTTAGGGCGATTCGTGTGAACACTGTTGCAGTTTCACATTAGAAAAGGATTTTTGGTGGAAGTTTTATGACCTTCCTGCAGGAAGGAACTATTTGGGCTGGCAACAAAAAAAAAAAAATACAGAATTCTATTACAAAATTTTGCATTTATGAAATTAATAAAGACGTAAAGATTTATAAAAAAATAGCATTAGTATAAATTGCTATAAGACTTTTGAGACTGGAGTTTGGTTAGGACGAGAAAAATCCACTTTGTTCTTGGCCCTGCTCAGACTAGGCAAGTCTCTTTTGCCTAGACTTCTAGGCAAAAGAGACCATAACCTCGAATCCTACTTGTGGGTTTATTCTAACCCGAGCCAAGGATTGTGCTGTAAATATGAAACAGCGCTGCTGCTGATGGGTGCATTTTGTACCTTTGACTTTCCATTACAACTGTCCAGTCGACAGATGAGGCAGGGGTAAGACATTTTAGTGAATTAGCCAAGTCCTAACAAATGTTTCGAGTTAGAAGTTAAAATGGTTACTGTAAGAATTGGCATGCATCTCTGATTTTCATTTGGAAGTCAAGTACACATCTTTAAGGTTAGAAAGATTTTACATTGTTACAGCGTAAACCTTTTATTACAGCTACAAAACAACAATTTAGCAACATAGTTTAACCCATGCATATTGACCCTAAAATAAATTCAAGATGTGAACGAACATTGCTGTTTTCTGGAGAGAAAAGATCATATTCTTCCTAGTTGTTCTGGGTGAATCTTGACTTTCTTTTATTTATGCGCAAAAAAAAAGAGATTTCTCCCCAGCACAAAAGAAATACAGTTAAAATGCAAACACTGGCATTATTTTTTTTTCTCCAATTCTGAGTGCTATTACAAAACTAAAATGTTTTGTCAACATCATCATTAAACTTGAAGATTGTTCACTGATTTTATTAGCGTTGTGTATTTGGTCATCAGCACAGGTCAGTTTTCCAACACTGATGTTCCTACAGGAACAAACCAATCTAAATCTGGTGATCAGTTCTAGTCCCAGTCCTTGGAGGCTCACAGGATCCCTTCCAGACTGAAAAGACTTTTGTGTATCTAAAATAATGACTGATGTTGTATTTTCAGTGTGTGTGTGTGTGTGTGTGTGCGTGCATGTGTGTGTGTTGGAACAAGGGGGTTAATCCACGGCTGAGCACCGTCATAATCCAAATCACACCCCAACACCAGTTTGTGTAACTTATTTTTCCCCTTTTCCATTAATTGTATCCTTCATCTTCTCATTTTCCTTCTGTAACTCTTCTGTAGACGTTACCTTCTGATCTAACCATGTCTGTGTGCATGTTTGAGCATGGCTGCAGGTCTCATGTTCCTCCTTCTACTATCCTCTGATGTGGCCCTCTCTGTTGTCCAGACTTTCATTTTTTTTTTTATCTCTCTGTGGGTGTGTGTACAGTGGCATTGCCAGCCCTGGGTGCACAGTACCCAGTGTTCAGCGCTGCTCCCGCAACCAAACTGATGGAAGAGGGGAAAGTGCACACCGTGGAGCATCTTATCAACCCTCTGGCCATGCAACACCCCGAACACAACACTGCCTCTGCTGCTGCTGCTGCTGCCTCGGTCCTGCCTGCGGTGTCCACCCCTCCACCGTTCCAGGTGAGCCTTTTGGCACAGAGAAGCACCGAGCTGGAGAATGACATGTCCATAATATCAGTATATGCTTAAGGAAGTGTTACAGAACCCAATATAAGCTCAAGGGAATCAAAACCAAAGTAGACATGCTGAGATGCTAATGCTAGCAGCTGTGGTATTTTTATGTTTCTCCTCCTCCAAGTTCCTGTTATAGACAACACAAACATTTATTTTACAAATAAAAGTCAACATTTATTTCATTACAGTTTATTGTGCAATATTTTAAATTTTAAAGCTTTGAGTTAGTTGCGATACCCTTCAGCTACCACCAGAGGGGGCTGCACCGCCTTGTTTCTTCTACTAATGGTTGCACATTTTTGTTCATTTATGCCAGTCCACTAGAACACTGATTAGCACTTTGAAACTCTCACACTATGACTGCATCAAGTAACTTTTGTAGTAACATTCTGTTCTGAATGTCCTTTCTTTGTCTCACCATGACCCAGGGTCGCCCAATCACTCCCGTCTATGCCATGGCGCCCAACGTACAGCGCCTCCCGGCAGCCAGCAGCCTGTACGGCGCTGGGTACGTGCCCATTGCAAACTACACCGCCAACACGGCCGCCCTGGCCGCCCTGCAGAAGAACGCGGCCGTGGCGGCGGCCTATGGTGGCTACGCCGGCTACGCGGTGCCGCAGGCCTTCCCCGCCGCTGCCTTCCAGCTGCCCCTCCACGACGTCTACCAGACTTACTGATCCAGAGGCGCCCACTGACTGAACCTCAGCAGAGTCCGCTCCCCCAAACACAGAAGCGTCTCCGACACTTGAGCTCTAAATGAAGTTGTAGCAAATGTTAAGTCCTGCAGACGGTGGCAGACACCGACGCGGCGCCTTCTTTCTGTCGCTGCGACCCTCAGTAGAACCTGGACCGGCTCGGTTAGACAGCATCACTGTTTTCTTCTCAATAGCGTGACAAAGTACGCCCGGCCAATTTGTTGCTATGGCAACGGAAACATTTAAGGTACTTTTAAGTATTTATGAAGCGCAGACTCCTAATTAAGGCTTTATTCTTTATATGTTCTCTTTATTTTTCTTTTATGGTGACATTAGTTCTCTGAAACAGATCTTTACACTGTCTAAAGTGTACAAACGAAAGAAAGAGAAGTACATTAAATGAAGAAAAACTAAACAGCGACTACTGATAAAAGAGGACGCCACTCTCTTTGGATATACTTTTCCTTTTTTTTATTATTAATACATAGTATTGTAGCTAGTTTTACATGCTGTAGGTGATGCTGTCAGTCCATGCTGGTTGAATATGTTTGCTTTGTTCGGTACTTTATTGTTTTGTTTTTGTTTTTTCTTTAGGTTTTATTTTGTGTGTTCTGGTTGTTTTAAATGAAGGTTTTAGGTGTGAATATCTCATATCTCTTTCTTTTTGTCCTGGTAACATTCAGTAACAGATATCTTTACGTTGCCAGCTTATTGTAACGGATTCTTTAGAGGACAAAAAAAAAGAAGAAGTGAGAAAAAAAAGCATTTTAGCCAACAAGCCTTTAAGTACGTCATGTGCACAGAAGATGTTTCCCATCTTTAGAAAATGTGCTGATCGGGGACTAAGACTGAATAGTTTTTTGTTTTCTAGGTTGTGTATATTTTTATTGTTGTTTTTGAGTTGTTTGAGTCTTTTAAGGTGAACAAATATAGAGAGAAAATAGAGATGTCTTTCTGTTCAAACTGGGGCGCTCCATCACTTGAACAGCTCCCGTATTTCCTGACCTAAAAACCCAACACTCCAGTTTGACGACTCGTTTTGCTCGTGCCTTACGCCTACGTATGATATATGCAACCATGTGCTTTCCGCTGTGCCTTCTACGACAAAACAAGTCTGTGGGGTTAACAAGAAGAACAGGCACACGTCTGTCTGCAGCGCCTGAGTTTTATTTTGTAGTTTGTTTGTTTTTTCCATTGGTGTTTTCAGTGAACTGTTTTGTTGTTCTTACTGTACCTTCATGAGATGAGTCAGATGCTTTAGGTCACCCCTCTGAACGCTCCTGCAGCAACACTCCCGTTTCTTTATTTCTCATCCTCCAAACTGTGCTTGATTGAGATGCACTTAAACCTATTTATGACGGGCGAGAGAGCCGCTTTCAGATGAAGAAATATCAGTGATGGAGCATAAACTCATGGGTGAAGTGTTGTTGTTTTTTTTGTTTTTTTGTTTTTTTTGGCTTTTCTTCTTTTTTCTTTTTTTTTTTCTTGGACATAGCAGAAGATGAGAAATGAGCCCTTTGGAGCTTTTCGTTGGCACTTGTGAGACTATACAGTGTGTTGGAAAGAAGTGTAAAAACTGGAGCAATACCTCACTCTGAAATATGCAAGTAGCCCTACTGCGTGCTTTCCGCGGTGAAACCCGTAAAAAGGACAGTTCAGATTTCTTAAAGTGGAGATCCGTGGAGCTTTTTACCAGTAGTCAGCATCTTATCTGCAGTGAATAGCTCTCTGAATGACCTCCGTTTAAAGAAACACAGATTAAAGTGCGTTTCATTTGTACTTGGAAGTCAGAATTTTGGAGTTCAGAGTTGAAATAATTAACGGGACCTTCGACTCCAAGCTGGAGGTCTCTGACAGCCCTGATCTTCAAATTCAATATGGCTGACTTGGGCATCAGAAGTGAAACTATCAGTTGCATACTTTACAACCTTTTATCGGAAAACATGTTGCTACAGTGTTTGACTGCAGAAAAACACAGTGTTATTGACTTTTAGTGCTAATAATAGCTAGTAACCTTTAGTTCCATAGAGGTTTATGGTTATTTTTTCTGAAGACATGAGTCTGTCTGTGGTTTGTTACCTGCAGTGAAACTTGTGTTGCTAAACAGAATAAAAGTAAAGTTGAAAATAGTAAGTCAGTGTAAAATACCAGATTTTATGATATACACATTTTGCTTTACAACAAACATTTTACACAAACAGGTAACAGACTATAGACTCAGTGTTGAGTGGAAATAACCACTGACATATAGGTGACTAACCATTTAATTTAAAGTGACAACAGTGTAAAGATGTATAAAAACAGGGCTTTTTTAAAATCTTTTGAGACTGAAGTCGTTTTAAGACGACACCAACCCACTCTGAAACTGGCCCCCAGTCTGACAAGCCGTTAGCTCCTCGACCACGAGAAACCCCCGCCTGATAATCCAAACTAACAACGTTCTGAGCATCTTCTACTACAGGTGAGATACTGATTAGTCGTAACAGCTCCACACGACCCCACTTCAAACCTCCAAGCTGCTGCTGATCAGAAAGTCACTCTCAACAACAATGACAAAAATATGAAAACTACTTTTTACACCAACTAAGTTCAGTTTTCATTCAGTTTCTTTTCTTTTTTGTTTTTACTTGGTTTTATTTGGTAAACTATTTCTTATGCTTTTGACAAACACACACACATTAATCTGAATTCCTGGCGTGTGGGAATGATGAGATAAGTTTTTGCTCCGAGTTTAAATGAGAAGCATAACAACCCATTTGGTTTGAGTTTTTTTTTTTTTTATCTCACTCCTTGTTGTGCAAATATAACTGGAATCTATTGTAGAGAACTAACTGCTGTTAACTGCTTTTATTATGATGACAGAAAAGTCAGGATATATATTTAATATATGCATTACATTTGTTATGTATGAAGTGAAAAGAAAAGGTATAATATATTCAAAAGCATATTTCTTTTCTTATCTACATCTTGTTTAGGGATAAAAAGTAACAAATGTAGCCTTTTTTGCCTTTTTATTACTTTTTTTTTCTCTCCTTTTATTTGCCAAAGTGTTCAGTAGTGTTTAGCCATTAACATTTATTATTTTGTCGTCTGTAACGAAACGTACTTGGTGTTATCAACGGGAACACAACAAACCCTCATGTTCAGCTACATGTTTGCAGTTTCAGCTGGAGTTTCAGCCGGCTCACTGAGGTGTTACCACCCCGCCGCTTTGAGCCGGTGGTGTCAACAGTGATTTAGCTGCTGCTGGAGTTTAACATGTTAAACAAAATAAAGGCTCTGCCTTCCACTTCCGCTTTGCTTCCCTTCACCTGCATTTCATCCACACCACGGCAGCAGAAGACGAACACTTTGTGTTGTCGGAGTGGAGCCTTAAAACGGGCGTTCCCACTGAGACTCGTCCATGTTTGTGCCTTATTATTGCCAAGGTGTTCTCTTTGTTAAAGCTTCGTAGACCTATGCGGACTTTTCTATCTGAAGGTTTGTTAAATAGAGCAACCTTGTTCTGCATTGTTATATTTATAGAAAGCCAATAAAATGTTTTTGAAAGAATGCAGCGCTGTTCTCAGTTATTAAGGGTGCCAGTAGTGAAGTGAAATTTATTTATATAGCACTTTTACGCAACAAGGCGACTCAAAGTGCTTTATAACACAGAAACAACAATCAGGTACAGAATCAAATACAGATAAAAACATCATATCAAACATCCTAAAAACATCATAATCCAATAAAGAGATACAGAAGTAAAAACATCAATTATGTATAATCTAAATGAAATATAAGTTAATCTAAATAAAATCATGAAACTAAACATCTAAACATGAGCTGAGACAGTCAAAATAGTAGCTAAGATAATCTAAATGAAATCATGATAAAGTTAAAGTTGAACTAAACAACAATTAGGAATCTAACAATCTAACAATATCTAAAATATGTGCAGCTCAACTGGGAATAGTGTGGCCATCTTAAATCGAGTTGGCTTTGTAACAACAACAACCAAACTATATGGTGATCAGTGGGATTTTGGCCAAACCAATGAGAAAACCCAGCCCCTACATGCTTTACAGCAGAAACATCATTTGAAGTTTAAACGAGTCACAGAAAGTTTGAACTGTACACATCAGAACTGGCATTTTGATACAGACATCAATTTTGATAATGATACTCACATTTTCATAGCTATGGTGGCCATCCTGAATGGGGCAGACTCCAAAAGTCAATCAAGTGTAGACGTATATATTAAATAATTATTTTATGAGATTTTTATTCAAATTTGTCCACTGATTCATGAGATATTTTGCTAACAGACAAACAGGGTTGACCCCAGCAGTTAATAAAGAAGTTTTAAGCAATAATCCTGTACAGTGTGTAGCTCTCAAAGTATGTGTTGTGGATGATGCTCAGCTACTTCCACAACAAATATTAATATCTGTAAAACTGACTGAGTTTCAGTCATTTTTGTGATCCCGAGTGTCAGCTGTGGCGGCCATCTTGACTCAAGTTGACTCCAAATGATAATCAGTTGTAGATGTACATCCAGTGATTAGTTTCATTAAAATCCTTCCAGTGGTTCATGAGATATTTTGATAACAGGCAGACAAACACACACAGAGACAGTTATATTAGACTGAACATCTACCAGCTAATCAGCTCATTTGATGAATGAGCAGGGCAGAAACATGACTGAATGCTTTAAATATTTAAATACGATCGTCGGTATCTACAAATCTAACTTTAAAAAATATAATAAAATCAAAAAATAAGACTCAGATGCAGTAATACTTTTCCTTGTCCTAAACTTTTAAATAAAAAACTGAAGGTGTCGAAGACTGTAAAAACAGTTAGTTTATCATTTCAAAAAGATTGTTTCATAATAATACACGATTTTTAAAAAGATTTTGTGGATTTATTTTTTAAAAGTTTGAGAATCTGGAACAATCATTGAACACATTAAAACACTCCTGAACAGTATATAGCAGTGTGTAGAGGTATTGTGTAAAGTATTTTATGTTAAATACAGACTCAGCTGTGTGGTAAAGTGACCATCATTAATGAACACAGTTCATTTCTTCATCCACAAATCTAAATTAAACCTCAACCATGTGAAGAAAATCAATTATTTAGACAGAAACGTTGCCACCTTTTTTAGCCTTATTTAAAATAAACTAAGGCAGAGCCAATAACTATACCATTATATGACTGTTCCAGTTACAGGTCAGAAAACTACTGGGTTTTAATTGGTGTACTGAGTAACCAGGACAACTATTATTAGCAACACAAACCATTTGCAGTATATCTCTCTGTATGTTATGCATCAGAAGCAAGGTATTTTATTTTTCATTAACAGGTAAAGGTAGCAGGGGATAAAATAACTTTAAAACTCTAAAGCAGTAAAACGAAAAGCACACCCAATTAGCAGAACATCCCATAACTTTTGCAAAATGAAATGTTTTTTATAAAATAAATAAATAAAAACACAAATTTAGAAAAACTATATTTTGTCATCAGATCAAACAGATATAGATCAAATTATATATACATTTCAAAGCAATTTACATTTATGAAAAAACAATATAATTTCTGAGTTTTCGTAAAGGCTGTCTTTATTATTTCTTCATAAATGTAGGGTTTACATGTTTTGCTCAGATTTTAGTCAGATTTGATACAATATACTTCAGTTTAAAACAATGATACAAGACAACTCACACACACAATATATATATATATATATATATATATATATATATATATATATATATATATATATATATATATAT
>NC_051432.1:9395975-9531886 GCF_001649575.2 Kryptolebias marmoratus
CACCCCCAAACTGGAGCAGTGGCTACAACAGATCCCAGGAACAACATCAGACATCTCAGTCCAGAAATGTGCAGTTCTAGGCACAGCCAAGATACTGCGCAGAACCCTCAAGCTCCCAGGCCTCTGGTAGAGGACCCGAGCTCAGAGGATGAAACAAAGACCACCCGCGGAGGGTGAGAAGGGAATTTTTTTGTGGGTTGTTTCCCCACAAATATCTTAGCCAGCATTATAAAAAAAACATCCCCACCATCCCTGCCTCGTCAATAAACTTACAACTAACACTTTAAAGTACTGTGTTGTAATGTTGCCATCTGGTGGTAAATACCCTTCATCATGTTAGTCTGCAGCATGGCTTCTGTGGTTCAGACCAGCCAATGCAGGTTATTAGTGGCAGCCATGATAGCTCCACATCCATCAGTGCAGATTACTGCTGCTACTGGATCTAACATAAGACAGTTTTATTATTTCAGTGGTTAAAATGTAAATACCAAAATTAAAATGTTTAACGCACAGTTGGTGTGTTATTACCTATAGCATGAAACACATTTACAGGCTTTGAATTTTAATGTGTTTATACAACATAAACTGAAAACAATTTAATTTGGTGTAACAGAGAAAAAACATGCATGTGAAACATTCCCAGTATATCATAACTAATATCCATAATTAATTTAAAAAATGTAAATGAAAATAAATATTTAATTCATTTTTTGTTATTTAAATTATTTAATTTATTATTACAAATACAACAAAGCACATATAAAAAGTAATTGGCCCTTAAAACAAATTTAAAGTTGTGTTTTCATTTTTTTTAAACTACAATTCCCGTGATGCCTAGCAAACTGGCCGTGCGTGCGTTTCCTTTGCACGTCTGTCGGCTGCGTTTGTAGATATATAACCAATCCAGCTGCTCTGAGCCATTCCGTGAAGGCTCGTGGGTAAATCCATATAGTTGTGAAAGCTGCTGAAACGCGCCGCCGTTCCTGAACGCACCCTCAGTTTATATTTGGCTTAAAGGAGACGCAACAAAGCGCACAAAATGGTTGTGCTCGAGGCCCGGGCGAATAAGTAGGTTTACTATCGCTTTAAGAACGAGAAAATAGTGTCTGCTTCTTTAAAATTATATCGGTTTATTGCTGAATAGATAATTAAGAAAAGTTTTAAGTTTTTAGTAACTATATATATGCATTTAATTTGTGACGAAGCCAACAGAAAATGCATCTCTGTTGGATAGGGCCGCTTGCAATCAAAACGTCTTTAAAGCAGATGTGTTTAGTTTTTCCTCACTTTATGTGCAAATCTGCTTGACTTAAAGAGGAATCTGAGGTAGGCTGTAGTGTCCTCACGGTGATGGAACCAGCCGGCGACCGAGCCGGGGATGTAAATAAAAATGAAGAGCCGAAGGAGGACAAGGCCGCAGAGCAGACCCCGGCCACCAGTTCGACCGGCACGCCGCGGAGGGCGCTCCGGGAGCGCGGAGCAGGCCGACCTCGGACCGGCGTCTCCGCTTCTGCAACGGACATTAACGGCGCTGCGTTGAGCCCGCAGACCTCGGGACGAGTTCTAAGAGACAGGTCAACGAGGGCAGTGCCGGCCTGGCTGAAGGACTCCAAAAGTGACGACGACGAAGACGAACCGAGCCCGGACAGCACTGCGACGAAGCGGAGGAAAGTTTCCAGCTCCAGGCGGAAGAAAATTTCAGATTCTGCGGGTCAGGTGGAAGCTGGAGAGGGGGTTGCAGGAGACAGCCTTCAAGGCACAGAGTAAGCTTTTAAGTGGACAACCTTGACTGAAATAGACACACTTCACCAGAACACATGATTTGTTTACAATAAGTACGTGTGGGATCGGTTCTTGCCAAAAGCACGCCTTCAACAAGGCTCGTCCCCTCTCTGGGTGGAGTAAAACTTACCTGTCTTTAAAGATGCTCACATTTTCATTAGGTGCTTCAGCTTCTTGTATAGCTGTCTTAAAGGTACTCAATAGAAACTGTAAAATAAAACATAAAAAGGTTATCCTGAACTATATCAAATGGTGCAGTTTAAAAGAGTTTACCAGATATATTGAAATGCAGGTGCGCACTCGATGTAAACAAAGCACTAGGCCGAATCAGCCAAACATCTTCATATCGGTGACCTATTTTCTGTCACTTCAGCTGTTTCCATAGGTAAACAAACGTGTATCAATTAACCATTGATATGGGAAAAGAATTGCTTACTCATGACGTTGCAAGGATTTATAGTATGAGATGCTATGGTGTTCTGCAGGTAAAAAAAGGCAAAACAAAAGCACAAGATGACGCAAGTGTTTTTCTATTTCTTTCTTTAGCTCAGAAGACCCTAAGAAACCTGCCACAGACGTCCAAGGTAATCAGCGACTTGTTTTGCACTGTGACTAACCAGGTGTGGTTCTATGTGACGATTCAAACAGAACCGCTCTGTCTTTTGGTGTCTGTTTGCAGCTCTTCCATCCAGGCGGCCCCCAGCTCAGGCTAACGCCAGGCCCGCAGCTGCCAGAGCTGCCCGTGGCTCGGCCAGACCCGTGTGCAAGACCGAGCCCGGGGTGGAGAGTCAAACTGGTGAGCAAGCCACCGCTGCTGCTGTGTGTCATATCATGCCTGTAATTCTCGTCAGGAAAAGCTTGCACGTGCTGAAAGGTGGAAGCATGCTGTTGAGGCGTTTGGAGAGCTGACGGTGGCCGCTTGATTTGCACATCTTTATTTATGAATACGTGGTGGAGCTGAAATCTTGAGTGCCATATAATTATAGTGTCATATCACCTGATCTCATCATGTCTCTTTTGATTCATACAGCAGTGGAAGAGGAGGGAACTGATAAAGAAAAGTGTGACACGTAAGTATATCTTAAGCGCTTTAGTTAAACAATGACTTGATCATTGCAAGCGTTAATGGTTGTGCTGAAGTTTTTTTACAAAATAAAACAAAATGTGGTTTCAGTATGTAAGTTTGTTGGTAAATTAAAAAAAACAAGCTTGTTTCTTTCATAGTCATGCCAGTTACTTCAAACGTGTTCTTTTAATCTTCGTGGTGGGGTTATGATTTGCATTTCTGCCTGGCGGTGGAGAGGAAAAAAATAATGACTTACTGAGACGATTCAGCATTTTAATGATTATTCAAAAAAATATGAGAAAATCATTACTCATTCCTGGCCTCAGTTAGTGTGTTAACCGTTAAAGCTCGTGACTGTACAGCTGGAAAAAGACAGAATAAGAAGGCGTGACTTATGTGGAAAGGTTGTCATGTTCACCGCCATGTCTGGTAAAAACCAAACTCAGTACGCCAGACTAAAACAACTAAAGCACAGTGGTGGAAGGATGATGATCTGGGATGACCTGGCCACTTTATCGTCATTGACTTAACCATGAACTCCTCTGGATACGAAAGTGTTTACAAACTCAGACGTGAAGCTGAAGCTTGTTTAAACCTGGAGGATCAGCAAAATAATCCTGAACGCACCAACAAATCTGGAACAGTTTGGCTAAGAAATTTAAAAAAAAATCAAGATTTTGCTCCGATTGAGTCAAAATCCAGACCTCAGCCGGATGAGAGACCCTGTAAAACATTAATGTAAGAGACTGATAAGGTTGTACAAAGATGATTTAAGTTGGCTCTACAAGTCAAACAATCACCAGGTGTATTTTGCTTTGTGCACCCTGTAATGCCCACTATGAGTTTTTGTTAAATAAGTAATAAGAGAGCAAAATATATGCTATTATTTATTTAAGGTTTCATATAGTAATTTTAAGACCAGGTCTGATAAATGAACAGTGGCGTACTTACTGTTTATCCCAGCTGCCCGTCATTACAGAAATCATGCACAGATGAACGTGAGGATTAAAGGCTGCCTGAAACTGCATTTCCCAAACAAATCTGGCTGTAGGAAATCTCTACAACCTGAATGCAATGATTTTTTGGGAGCTATGATCGTCAACAGTTAAATGTAGTAAATTTGGCTGCAGTCGTTAGAGACAACCCTACCCTCTCTGGGCTGAAAGTTGCAGATGCCACTTTCACAAGCTGAAGTTTATTGGGTCTGAAAAGTGGCGTCACACGTGCCAACCCTCGCTGAGGCATGAGTAGGTTAACGGAGGCACCACTAACTAACATTTCTGTTCACTTAGGGACAAGAAAAAGGAGGAAAACGAGGAGGCTGCTGAGCAAGTTCTGGATGAGGAAGACCCTCCTTTTCAGGATGACCCCAGTGACCTCAACTATCTGCCTCAGACTCAGAGGTAGTAGCCTTGCATCACTCGACCCAATGCAGAAAGCCTGAAAGGCTGTTTGACGTATCGTTTTGTTTCTTTGGGTTTTTTGTTTTTTTTTCCCCAGTGGAGCAGAGGAGGAAGAGGGTCTCAGCAGTGATGAAGGCCTGTCTTTTAGAGACGACTTAAATGACCAGAGCTATGACCCGAGGGCTGAAAGGTTTGTGTATGTGTCTGTTAAAGAGATTAAGGCTGTATGAAATCAAATTTTTCTTGTATTTTCAAAGATTATTCAACTCAGGAACTTTTTGCTTGCTTGTTTAATAAATCCTTTTTTTTTCTCTCTCTCTCTTAGGGACATTCCTAAATCAAAGCGTAGAGCTCCTCCAAGACAGAAGGAAAAGAAGGAAAAAGAAAAGGCACCAAAGAAAGAGAAAGAGGTGGCTGAGATAAAAGTAGAAGGCTCAGACAACTTGGAGATCGTGCAGGAGGAAGTGAAGCTGGAGGAGGAAACAAGCGAAGATCCGGATGGACCCAGGAAGTAAGAGCGGCGCCGAACGGCGCGGTTTTTACGTGGGAGCTGACGACTTGAAATCGTTCACATGAGCTAACTGTTCTTCCCGACTCTGTTTCCTCAGCTTCAGTTAGAATCTCAGGTGAAAATGCTGCATCTTTACTAAAACCGTCGCCTTTTTTTTTTCTCTTGCCTTAAGGAGAGGTCGCAGGAAAAAAGACGACAAAACTCCACGGCTGCCGAAGAGACGGTGAGGGCGATGCCTGAGCTTTATAACAGAATTTATCTAAAGCTTTGTTGAGTCCTGTGACGTTTTTCATATTTCTCCTCTTTTCCAACACATTCATTTGCTGAATTAAAAAACAAAACTTCTTAGATATCTTTTAAATCTCTAGATGAAATATCTTCATGAGAGTCTTATAGGAAGGTGTTTGTTTCTCTCATTCAGGAAGAAACCTCCCGTTCAGTACGTGCGCTGTGAAATGGAAGGCTGTGGGACGGTGTTGGCTCATCCCCGCTACCTTCAGGTTGGTCTCAGACGCCACAGGTCACCCGCTGGTTGTTCAGTTTTGTTTTGGTTTAGTTTATATGTGTGAAGGAATGATAAGAAGGCCCAAAATGTATATCTAGGTTGTTGTTTTTTTTTACAGAATAGCAGTACATTATCAGTAACTTTTCTTCAGTAATGTCAGCCATAGAACAAATACTCAATAGTCGTTGAGTTGGTTTCTTTTTTTTTTTTTTGTGGACACATTCAGCACAAGTAGTGTAACAAGATCTCGTACCACCAGGTCGCAAGTCTCACTGGACTCAAACCGCCACAAGCTTTTATGGCTAATTGAAAATCGTCTCGTGAAGCGCGATCAGGTTGCGCTCAACATGACGTCGTCTGGTGTAATTACCACCGACGACCTCCCCGCCACTTTAAGTCGTCCGTGTGTGGCTGCAGTTTGAGGCGAGCGCCCGCTCTGCGCGTCACTCCTGCAGCCTCCGCAGGCAGAGCCACTGTCAGACGTTATTTTTTAAAAAACAAGGCAGGTGTCGACTTTGAGGCTGAGGAAATAAACTTTGAACCTCTTATGAGTTCAGAGGGAAAGGGTCGATCAAATCTTCGGGGCGAGGTGGAGGTGAAACAAAATCTGACTGCACCGTTCACTGAGAGCCCCCACTCCTGTTTGCTACACAAGCTGTTTGATTGTCTGTGTTCATCGGTGAGAGCAGATTTGTTCTCTGATGAAAATGATGATTTAAAAAAAACAAGAAGGAGTTTCACTCTAATGTCCCCTCCAGTCAGTCCTGAGTTTTCACGACTCTGACTCTCAAGACCCCCAAATCTGCTTGAATTTATTTATTCATCCCATTTTTTTTGGTTTTTCTTCTATAAATATGAGGTGAAATGTTTATGGCTGTTGGGGTTTTTGTTGAGAGCTTTTTATTTTTTGTCGTTGTTGTTTTTCTGTTTTAATGGGCTGTGGTAAAATGTTTTCAATAAAAATCAGCTCAAAAAAGGTGATTAGTAAAGGTAGACATAAGGAATAAATGGGTCTTTTATTTAAAAAAAGAATATAGGGTTCTGATAATTAAAATGCATTGAGAAAAGTAATGTTCATATTTAAGTATGAATTAAATGAAGTTAGAAGAAGGCTGTGTTTAGTAAAAATCTCACCACGTCTCGTGAGCTGAGTTTCTCGTTGCACCCCTATTCGGCACCCGTAAACTTCGTCTGAGTTCGAGCCAGTCGACATATTGAAAATAATTTATCATCACAGAGAACTGCTGGGGCTGCAGTAAATCACGAGCTGTGGTATTATATTCCAGGAGATGCTTTCACGCTCTCCGTGCCAGTGATAGATTTGATGGTCAGGATGCTGAAGCACACAGAAAGTGGGACGACTGAACAGGAAGACGGGAGTTAGCAAAGTGTGGCTTTACTGGAACTGATATTAAACAGTAATATTGCAATCTTGTGTTTTCTTTAATATGGTTCAGCCCTAATTTTATTAAGTCTAAATGCCCAATAAAGTTGTTCACATTTATTTTATTCATATGAAACAAGTCAAATTTTCCTTGTGGATATTTGAAACCAACTAGCAGATCTGACTCCTTGTTTGTTTCTTTATTTCCTCAGCATCATATAAAATATCAGCACTTGCTGAAGAAGAAGTACGTTTGTCCTCACCCTTCCTGTGGGAGGCTGTTCCGCTTACAGAAGCAGCTGCTGCGCCATGCCAAACACCACACAGGTACGCGCGCGTACGCTTTGGTCGTCGATCATTTTTGGTGCTCTTAAAGCACGTGGAAAACCCGTTAATATCTATGGGTTTGTTTTTGTTTGTTTGTTTCTAGACCAGAGGGATTACATCTGTGAGTTCTGTGCTCGAGCCTTTAAGAGCTCCCACAATCTGGCTGTGCACCGCATGATCCACACTGGAGAGAAACCCCTACAGTGAGTGTTTCTTTCTTTATAGTTTTTTTTGACATTTGTTGCATTCGTTTTTTGAGCTTTTTGCTTGTTTTCTGTTAACAGGTGTGAGATCTGTGGCTTCACTTGTCGTCAGAAGGCGTCTCTTAACTGGCACATGAAGAAGCACGACGCTGACGCCACCTATCAGTTCTCCTGCTCCATCTGCGGGAAGAAGTTCGAGAAGAAGGACTGCGTGGTGGCCCACAAGGCCAAGAGTCACCCGGAGGTTCTGATCGCCGAGGCGTTGGCGGCCAACGCCGGCGCCCTGATCACGACGCCCGCGTCCCTGCTGGAGCTGCCGGCGAACCCCATACAGGCGGAGGTCACCGCCGTGGACACGAGCCACATTGGGCAGGATGGTCAGGTGGACCAGCTGGGTCCAGACGGGCAACACGTGAGCCACATCACGCAACAAGTGAGTCCTCAGGTGGTCTTACTGGGACAGGACCAGAGCCTCCACACGATGCAGGTGCCAGTAACGATCGCCCTGTCCCCGATCGACCCGCCTTCTCCGGCGGACAACCAGCAGCAGCCGCACCTCCAGCTCCAGATGCCCGTCCAGTTCGTGCAGGCTGGCCAGCAGGTGCAGCAGCCTCAGATCCAGCAGCTGACCCTCCACTCCAGCCCGGTGGTGACGCAGCACCAGCCCCAGCTGCAGCCCCTGCAGCCGTACTCTTCCCATCAGCAAAGCCAGACGCAGATCCTGCAGATGACCTTCCAGCCTGTCAGCCAGTCCCAGACCCACATTCAGCAGATCCCCATCCTAGCCACCTCTCAGCAGCTTCAGACCCTGCAGACGGCTGCTCCCAGCCCCCCTCTGCTGTCCACCTCCCAGCCTCAGCCCCAGGATCCAGCCTCCACCAACGGGGACTCCTTCATCCTGGACAATCCGGTGCTCTCGTCTTCCTCTCCAGCGGGCAGCTCGCTCCAGCAGGCGGAAGGCGTTGGCGAGGCAGTCTGGGAGCAGACGGGACAGGGGGGAGTTCTGGTTGAAAACACTGAGAGACACATGCAGCAGACCCTCATGTGAAAGTGACGGTGTACACAGAGCAGTAGATGTATACCTGATATACTGTATTAACAGGTAAATGTAGGATCCCTGATATAATATGTACTGTTAACTCATCATCAACCTTGGTAGCTTTTTAGAGTATCTGTATCAGGAAAACATGTTTGTTTGTGGATGTTGTTTCCTTTGTACATAATAGTCCTGTAACTAGCTGTTTGAGTGTGTATATTCATGAGTTTAGTTTGCAGTTATGCATAAACGTAGCCCACCTCGGAGACAAAAGACCATGTGGCGTCAAATAAGCTGAAATAATGAATTTAATTTATGGAACAGATTAACACACAACACACATTAGAAGGTTACTGAATTCCTGAGTATGGGGTGAGAGATCAGTTTAAAACACTGGACAACTTTTCATTTATTGCCTACTTTTCTTAGAGAACATTAAACAAATTAAGGAAAGAAGAGCTACGGTTACAAAGACGGGGAAACTTGTCAGTGCCCGGAAGAAAGACTAAAAGGAGTGCATTTACCATGGCCCGCGTCGGAGAGACTCTTGTGCAGTTCGTAGACATTACTGAAACAATAACCAGTGTGGTCTGAAGCTCACAAGTTTGAAGCAGCTAAAAGGTGAAGAGCGACATGCGGATCCAAACACGGTAACAGAAATCACCGATTTGATTATAACCTTGAGTGTCTTCTGAAAAGCAAAGCTATGTAGTCTGATAATCTGTCACATTAGATTTGTTGGAGCACAACCACATAAACCTGTCCATTTATAAGATGTAAATAAATGACTTAACATTTATCCAAAGTATGGTTGAGAACTTGATTTTAGTGATTTAGCCCTCAGTCACAGTTTATTGCTTAATGTCTTGAAGAACCAGAATTTTGTCTGTATGTAGAATGTAAAACATAACCTTGAACCAAACCATCTGGGAAACATGACGAGCTGCAGATGTAGGTAATCTGTCTGCTCCAGAGTTTTGTCCACAACTTAGCATCGTGACACAAAATGTACATCTATTTGCAGAGGAGTTTCATCTCCGCTTTGAACATTCTTCATCGTGACATATTGATCCTCTCTCGTTCTCTCTGTGTCGAGTACTGCTTCAGAGCTCTTTTAGGAGGAACCAGAGAGTTACTCAGCCCGACCCTCCTCCTCTTCCCTTGCTGCTGCTCACACTCTTTGTCGTTTGGTTCTTGCTGGAAGCTCTGGGACCCTCCGCCCACGGCAGGGGCTGATGCTGGCGTCTCTTCGCACACGTCTGGGTGGTAGTCACCGGGCGTGACTGGGGTCTGGAGGTCGCTGTCGTGAGCGAACTTGCATTTGATGCCAAACCTGCAACGCCCGTCCTTCCTGTACGACACGCAGACCCTTTTGCCCCCTATCTGGGAGGGTTTGGCCTGCATCGTGAGGGGGACGTGTTTCTGCAGGGCACTGAGTTTCTGTTCCGCCTGAGCCCTGAAAGGGTTGGCAAACACCCCGCTGTCAGAGGAGGCGTTCAGAGATGGAGAGGGTAATTTATTGGCTGTAGGAGAGCCTACAGAGGGCGCATGCAGGACGGGCTGACGGGGCGCAGAAGATGCTGGGGGATGTAGAGGAGGTGACGATGGAAGCACTGGGTCCTCCGGGTCTGAGTCACTTGAAGCTGAGCCAGACTCCAGTAAAAAGTTGCGGGTCTTTTTAGCAACAGCAGCAGCCCCGTCCTCAAGCGAGCTAGAAAAGCAAATGAAAATAACATTAACTTGGTGCTACTATTTGACAGCTTGTACTTCTTCTAAATAGCGCCTACTCACCAACTTTTTCTAATGTTTACATCCTCCACCTCTTCCTCGCTGTCAGAAGACACTCCGTAGCTAACCAGGGAGTTCATGCTGAAGCTGAGCTAGTTAGCTTAGCTTAGTTAGCTCGGTCTCACACCAGAAGGGCAACGATGATAGTTCTTGACGGAGCTTCCACCAGAGGAACTATATGAATTTATGACCACAACGTAACAGAAAAGGATAAAGTCATTTTTAATGATCGTCTTCACAAAATCCTCAGCATAGCTGCTTGTCTTGTTGCTTCTCTGCATTTAGTCCAGGGTTCTGCAGCGCCCCCTGCAGGGGAGGCGTGGAATTGCGCCTTCAAATAGACATTTCGCATTGGACGGCAAGTTTCTGTTTCTAAGTTTCATTAGCTTCAGAAATTGTCTCTCTATTTTTTTAATATTTTTTTTGAGGGGCGGAAGAGAGAACCATACTTTAAAAAAACAGTTATTTAATACATTTATTTTGAACAAAACAGTTACACAGCAAAAACAATGCAACTCTTCTTTCTGCAAAGGACTAATTTGCAGTAGGTCTGATTTTGCTTTTAGGGAAGTTAAGCTTTTAAAAAACAACAAAAATAATAATAATAATAATAAAAAAACGACAGACACATAATATGTAATACAAATAGGAACACATGACAAATAAGAATATTCAGGGCTGTTTAATGTTAATTTTTGTCTGCTAAATTTAAAATACATTATTTTAATTTCACCTCGTCATGACTGTAGTTCACATAAAATACATAATGTCCATATCACTGCCTGTATGAAAAGTGATGTACAAATACAATTAGGACTCTTTAAAAATTCACACCGTTTAAAGCTAGGAACATATTCTCATTTTGTATAATTCAGATTCTTCACAGAAAAAACAATAGTAAGTAAGCACAGATGGCTGAATTCAGACAATAAAAAGCAAACAGTGACTGCTTATATAACATGGATAAACTAAAAAAAAAATAGGTTCACAGGTGACATGCACCATCAGTGAGTTAACGGTTAATATAAAATACCAAAAGGAAATTAATTACAGTAGACAGAATGTGATAGATCTTGCAGCCACGCCGTCAGATTTCATGTGACGACTCAGGAAACAAAAAGAAAGAAAGTAATAATTTTATTTGGTTTGTTTGTGTGCTTTTGGTTTCAGGTAAATAACAGTAAATATTGTACCTGCTCTTTGGCGTGAAGGCAAGAATCTGTTTAGCAGAAATGGTCAGTTGTTGAGCATGAGGCTACATGAAATAAAACTGGTTGTTAACACTGAAAATTAGTTTTAGTTTACTGACAGCTATAGCCATTTCTGTGTTTGCTAGGGTCAGTTAATTGTGTCGGCCATCTTAAACTGGCTTGACTAAAAGCTAACCAGTGCTTTCATGTGAGGTCATCAAACCGAGTCTATGGAGACGCAAGGAAACAAGCGTTCGAGCTGCCTGCTGAACTCAACCAATCTGATTGAGACAACATATATAACTATACTTTGCATGAACTTGTATTTATCTGGTCAGCCCGGATAATGACATTCCCCATTCGCTGATCTGCTGCTGTCACACGATGAACGGGTGTCTGAGCTGCAGCCTGTCGGATCACACATCGGCAGCTTTTCTCATCAATGCAAGCATTTAGTGGAACTCAATGGAGTGTTTAATAATCTTATGGCGAAACGACACGTTTTTCGCAGAATTACATATTGATATCTAGCCACTGTCGTGTAGTTAAACCCTGCTGAGTGAAACCCTGACTGATCGACATGGAGAAAAGTGAGATTTTCAGCTGCTTCCACTCTCTGTCATGTCTTTCACCACCACTGCACACTGGACACACTGATATGACAGGTGCAAGGCTTTCCTACCCATTTATGGGACCTCAGTTCTGATTAAACGCAGTTTTTTTTTCTTTTCTTGGTGATACCACTACTCCTCTCTTTTCTAAGTGGTCTGTAATTTCTGGCAGGTTTGATCCAGGTATCTGAAAAAAATACAGAAGTAACATCAGAACCTCCCCAGTGGTGGCACATCTGAATTTGATGCCATCAGTGAGCGCTCCATTGTTTTAATGCAGAGTGTGAGAGGTTTAATAAAATCTGTCCAGTGGTTCATGAGATATTTTGCTAACAGACAATCACATACACACAAAACAACTACATTGCCCGTTTATGAAGCACAACATATTTATCTTCCAGAACGCCCAATTTTTCTTTGTTATTATTTACCAAATGCAAAAATGCAGTAATGTCTGTGTGTGTGTTTATCTGTTGTGTAAGCAAAATATTTCATGTCCCACGAAACTCTCAGAAAGTAATCACTGGGTGCACATCTACGACTTGTTAACTTTTGGAGCCAACCCAATGGCCTCTGCAGCCTATCGACATTAGCCAACACAGAAACGGCTATAAGTCAGCCGGTTTTACAGATACTGAGCTAACATTTGGTGTGGTGGCAGCTCAGTGTCATCCTCAGCGCACACATGTGCGAGGCTGGACAGCTCTGTCCCTTCCGTCCATGTGATGGTCCCAGGCTGAAGCTGTGGCGTGGAAGGTGCGCGGGAGATATGCAGTCCTTCCAGGAATGCTAGGCTTTTAATGTTGGTGAAGTTTCTGAAAACCAGCAAGAAAATAAATTAAAAAATCAGTTTTTATTCTAACTTTTTTTAAAATATATATGTTTAAGCACCCTGTAGCTCAGAGGCAGACTTGTGAACTTCCTGGTCCCCTGCTGATGGACAGCAGCCATTTCCTGTGTGACTGATAAGGACTCATGGTTCCACCCTGATAGGCCTGGTCGTTCACTTTTTTGTTATTTTTGGTACAACTTTCCTGCCTTTTATCACTGCTAGATAAACCACTCATGAATAAGTTGATGACCCCCCCCCCCCTAAAGTTTCCTCCTGCTCGGCATCAGGTTCTCCAGGTGGGGGTGGAGGAGGAGGAGGAGGGTGGACAGCTGACTTCCAGCTCCAGTAACAGAAGCAGCTTACAGTGAGGTCGGAGGTGGGGAGGAGGGGGGAGACTCAGCTTACCGGAAAGAGAAGGCTCTGATCAGCTGCTGGGAAAAGAGGAGGAGAAGCGGAACGAGGCGAGCGAGCGAGCGGGGACCGGCTTGGAAGGTAGTGTTATCGCGATAACACGGGCTTGGAAGGCGGTGTTATCGCGATAAGATCCCGGGGCTGCATTGAAAAGGCTTGACCTGTTGCTGCTCCTCCACAGCTGCGGCGGTGAGCCCTAATCAGCTCGGCTGGAAATGGCAGGGACACGGACCAGAGCCGCCGCCGTCGCCGCCCTGCTCCAGGAGGAGTGCTCCAACCTGCTGGCTCTTTACGTGAGTACATGAGAGCTCGGTTCTTTCCCAGCACAGCAGCTCCCAGCGACATTTTAAAGGGAGGAAAGTGACTTGAATGCGTGCGTGCGTGCAGGGGGAAAAGGGGTGTGTGGAAGAAATAGGCCATGGGTAAATGGAAAATTATTAGTTTCTTCTGTGTGGGTGAGTGTCTGGACCTGCATGTGTGTCAGAACAGAGGCTCTCAAACTTTTCAGCTTCTCTCCCCCTCCTCTCAAAACCATAACAGAGACAGGCTTGTGACCCACATCACAGCAGGTTAGAATGGCTAAAAAGTCTTTAAACACAATTATTTGACAACCAATCAGCCTCAGCATCCTTTTTATGTTATCCATTTATGACTACAGTTGTTTATATTTCATAAGATTGCCTACAACATCATACTACCAACAGCCACATTAAAATTGTGCTTAATTCTTGATAAGTACTTACAGTGAAGCCCTCACAGCCCCAACTTTAGGAACCACCAAGTTAGTGTTTGAGAGAGCACACAGAGGGGTGATGAACAAGAGTCGGAGTTCCTTCGTATTTGTGTGTTGAAGAGACAAATTGTGTCCAGGGCTGCAGAGGAATGCTTCGTGGTGGTGGGGGGGATCTTATTGGAATGACTGAGGTGGGTAATTTTCCTGGAAGCAGTCACGGATGTCTGGGCACAAAGCCTTCATTCGTGTTTCATCTCTTTGCCTGCAGTTTATTAAAGCTCCTTGATCTCCAGCCAGCTCACTTTCTCATCCTTCCATGAAATGTGCGACATGTAACTGCACATCCTCTACGTGCTCAGGTCAGAGTCCTGGGTGTGTGTGTGGGGGGGGTAAGGTGTGTGTTCATCTCTGGTTTCTGTAGATTCAAATCCTATAGGTTTTTTTTTTTTTTTTTTTTTTTAAAGGAGCCTTGGATGAGTGGCAAGATGTCTTCAAAAAACAAGGAAAGAAGTCTAAAAATCTGACTCTGCACCGACTTCTGTAGAGATGTTTGCTCCCACAGTTGGTTGATATTTAAACGATCCTGTTCTTCTTCTTCCTGCCATTGAAATGTGCCTTCTGCCGGTCGCAGCACGTTTCCTGAAGTGCTCGTTCTCCCGGCGCTGAACACTTGGAGAGTTGTTTCTTTTCATGCCCTCTTTGCCAGTCCTACAAGCGGCTCTCTGGTTTCTTCCAGACCCTTCCTTGCCCATATTCCCTTTTTACTTGTTGTACTTATTCCTTTTAGAGTTTGAGGAAGTTGCCTAAAACCCTCTTCACATGATGATGACCCCCCCAATGCTTCGCACAGCCTACATGACCCAGTAGAACGCGGCTGAATTGCGGCAAGTTTGCGAAACCTCTTTCAGTGCGACGGCGACTGTGACTTTGCTTTGCTCTTGGTGCTCGCCCAAAAAGTTATTCCCTGTGTCTTCTGCGATCCCAAAGATGCTCTCCTGTGGCCTCACCGCGCACTATGTATCAGGAGGACATTTCCATGACCGTACTACCACAGACCTGCTGGATCCCTGCACCAGAACAAGTCTCTCGTACCATGTCAGGACGAGGGATGGCAGTGATTTTTGAATGTTCGAAGTCGAGTCGAAATGGGCAAATTTGAAGAACTCGTGACACTTTTCTTTTAAACCAGCACCTGGTAGTGACACGGCAAGTTGTTTCCTAATGGTGCTCTTCCAGTTGAGGTGCCCCCCCCCCCTCCCACTTAACACAACACAGACTGCCCCAGTGCCAGCGTCTGCTTCTGCCATTGTAGTTTATTTTGACGGGATTAGAAAGCGGAAGCCATTTTCACGCGTGAGCTCATCTGTTTTTGCTGGAATACGGGCGTCTCCCTTCACATTGATCCAGTGAAAATGGCATGAATTACTGGAAGTTGGTCTTTATATCCGGAGCGATGACTGGTTGGTGGAAAGGCGGTGTGTGGAGAACTGGACTGGGGGTCGCTCGAATATACAAAGAAAAATCAAATGATTACGTTCAATTTTGAAGAGCTTTTTTATTTTCCTCCTCCTCACTACAAAAGTTTTATGCATGCTCACAACCCTCCACAACTTATCATGTTCTATCAGACATAATTTGTAGGCCACTCCTTTCTTAATGCGCAGATACAGACCATGCCAAGATCCTGCACAGACCACCCACATTTTGACATTGTAGTGGGGGTTGGTATCCGGCGTGAAGGGCTTAATTATCTTGGATCACATCTGGGTTTGTTTTTTTTTCTGTTACTGCCTTGCTCGACAACTCAAGGGGTCAACAATGGTGGATTGGCTTCAAACTCCACCTCAGTCCATTCAGGAACCACACAGAGATGGCCGTAAAGCCGGGGTTGAAAGTGTCTTGTGAGTGCCTTTTTGAGATCAGTTTCCTTATTGCATAGCAGTTCAGAGAGACATTATTTTGGCCTCGCTGTGCACATAGCTTTTGCGTGTCACTCTGTATACTAATTTTGCCCGAAGCAGAACTCTTTGATACTTCTCAGGCAGCGAATTGAGGTCTCCAAACAGGAAGATGTGTATTTACAAGCACCTGTTTGGTGTGTCGTGCCTCTTAAATCAACAACCAGGTTTACTACGTTGTCACAATTCTTGCAGTCAGGAGAATATTGTTTCTGGCTGAGCTACAGTCCTTCCCTGGATGTCCGTAAGTCTTTGCAGTCTGAGTCAGAAACATTAACTTTCCTTTTGACTTCAGAGCACGCTCGTCACATTCGACCTTCCTTTCACACTTGCTCTAACTTGTACTCAGGGTGCAACCAAGGGCGAAGATCCCATCCTATTATTGGGGGGTGGGGGACCGTAAACGGGGAGATTTATTAGGAGCAATTTTTTAAATTCATTATAGCGCTTGGCGACTTACAACACCTTTTATTCTGTTGTATAAAAATATGAAACCATAAAAAATAGTTTCAAGTCACCAAACATCTGGCATGCATCCACACACAATAATTAAGTCCAAAAGGAAACATTTACATCACAGGGAGAATAGGGCATGTGCTGACTTTCAGTGTTGCCATGGATACATGAAAACAAAAACTCAAATTAGTGCAACTACAGTATTCATAAAGATTTTTAATGTGTTCACTCTGCAGGAAAAAAAGCAAGTTATTTATGCTAGAAGCAAAAAAAATAAAATGAAGAACAGCCAAAGAAAGGGGATGTTTTCAGGATTTGAAGCCAGGTCTTCTACTTGGACAACAGTGGTTATCACCATTAGGCCAATGTTGTAGGCCTGAAAAACCAGTGTCTACTGAGCTCATCCTTTATCCACCGCTTCAGTCCTCACACACTTTCAATTTGTCCTATGTAACCCAGTTTGTGTGGTTGGCTGCTGTTTAAGCAGCAGGACTGAGCGTTCACAGACAAGATTAAAACCATGAGGTAATGAAAATAGTCTTGTTCCAAATATTTAATTTTAATGAAGTGGAAATGTATAAAACATGTGACATGTCATTGGTTGACAGTTAACTTTTGCAAAATAGCTACTCACTGGAAGCAAATCATTTAAGCTAGCAGCAAAAAGATAAAACATTAAACGGTCAAAGGAAATGAGTGCAGGTCCAAGGAATCCAACCCGAGTCTCCCACATGAAAGCCGGGAGCTCTAACCACTGTACTAACACAGCAGCCAGAGAGGTCAGGCTTACTGGAAGTATCCGCCATCTCCACCACTCCTATGTGCTAATCATGATGGACCGTACCACTGTTAGAATGATGGGGGGGGGGCATGATTTTTGAAAGGGATAAGTGTGTCATTTTGCCTAAATAAATGGTGGATTTGCTTTCTGCTTGATATGCTTCTTAAAAGTATAGTTTCCTCAAAGGACTTATTGGGGGACAATTTCTGTTTTTCCAAAACTGGGGATATCCAGACCTGTAGTAGCAGTGAAAGACCTAATTTCTAGTCTGGTATTAGGCAAATGTTTTGCTCATTCTTCCTTTTAATTTTGGTTAACATTTTCAGTTCCTGTTTAAGTTGGGTTCAATCAACACAACCTTCCAGATCAGGATCAACTACATCACGGAAACACCAGCTAATTTAATCTCCTTAAACACACCAGCGTTTCTGGCTTTTCCATCATAGTCGTGCATAATTATCACGCCTCGGACAGGTGAAAACATGATGCAGGATAACCTTTACTGGGCCTGTTGTCATGATGAGTTGTTATAAACATGAGGACCCATCTTGGCAAGTGATGAAAGCTGGCTTTTGTCTGTAAGGCGTCCCCCCCCCCCCACACACACACACACATTACACTGCTCGACATTTGGTGCATTCCTGTTCATCTAGCCGAGCGATGACCCCGGTGGAAGAGATGACGACCGGCAAGAGAGGAGCCACCTTCTTAAGTGGGAGGAAGAGCTTTTTCTGACAGGGAAAGACGTCCCCTTTAGTCGTGAATGACCCTTCACTGCAATCAAAGTTTATTACATCATGAACGAAAACTTGCAATAAAGAAATAACAGCTGACAACGTAAATGTGCATCAGAAACAAAAGATACCTGCTGTTTAACACAGAGCCTGTAATTTCTCGTATTCAGCAGATTTTATTATTGACATTAGGATCTTTTTTGATAACATCAGTCATGTGGTTTTAGCTGCTGATTCTGAGCAGGGCGGCCGGCTGACGCCCCGGCTGATACGCCGCTTGAAATGGAGTGGAAAGTTCAAAGTCGTTTGGTCAGACGGGCTGCGAATGGTACGCAACCTGTTCTTGTTGTTTTTCTTTTTGTTGTGTGTTAATGGTGTTAAATTTACATTAATACTGTAATAAACTTAGATTGTTGTTTAAAGGTCATCCATGGAAACAAAGGTGACACACTCCCCTGTTGGCAAAAGCTTATCTCTCCATTTAAGGAGGCGGCTCCTCCCTTGCTGCTCTTCATCACTTCTGCCCGGGTCATCGCATGGCTGACCGAAAAGGAATGCGCCTCACTTCAAGCACTGCGTTGGTTAGTCCAGGTCATCATTAATGAAAATGACTTCTCAATTGACTAACCTGGTTAAATAAAGGTTAAATAAATAAAGTTGGGAGAGGAGGAGAAGCAACAAAAGCCTCACAGGGTTGAACCAGCCCTCACTTCTCCCTTTTATGAGCCAGCGTGTGAGCTGGTGCGTTCGCAAACCACACAATCTGTAGGACTAAATGTGGAGCCGTTTAGGATCCGGCTCTTTTAGGTGAGCCGGAAGGAACCAGAATTCCCATCATTAACTAGGACCAAGTTATAAATGAAAGCAGACAATGTGACAAAGTACGCAGAACAAACAGGAGGATGTGACCATGAACTGTGGAAAAACGAGGAGGGTTGATGAGTAAATGAAAACAGGTGGTAGGTGAAGCGCTGGCAACAGGACATCTAGAGGCTCTGACATGAAGTACTATTCCAAGAACATTACTCAACTGAATAACCCAACCAGCCCAAACTAATTTAACCCAGAGACAAACCTATAAATATCAAACAAGATTACCTCAAAACACCAAAACTAAACTGTATAACTGTAACTGTATAACTCCTTTTGGTGCAGTATTGGGCTGTTTATTCAAACTAGACTTTATAAACCTTTGCATAGCTGCCCGTTTTGCATTGCGTGGTTATTTACAGAGATTTCTGAAGGAATTTGTGGTTAATATCTTACAGCTGGTAACACACTATTTGTCCTTAACCTTTCCATAGAACCCCACTTTAACAGATCTGAACGGTTTCTTTAATTAGCAAAATGTTTATTCAACATACCCAAGATCGGAGGTATGTTTATATAGGATGTGCTGTATGTTGCATTAATTCTTAACAGATTATTTTTGTGCAAAAACTGAAAATTGAACATATTTTTGTCCATGAAAGCTAAGCTAAGTGCTTTCAGCTTCCAGTTGTACTGTACAGATGTGGCAGTGGTACCAGATTATGGAAAGGTCTTTTTGACCTGAGATGTACTGATTTAATTGGGCAATATTTGCAGGTTGTAAAAAATTGTCAGTCGGTCATGTCTATGCATACTTAACAGATTACTAAATAGGAAGATGCAGCAGCAGCTACTTCAAGCCCACTATTTAGTTTTTATTTATTTATTTATTGAAGCAGGACTGCTCATCTCTACATATTATTTTTAAGCGTCCAAGTCTTTCTAAGTGTTATTAAACACATGTTTATTGAAGCTGAGCAAAAACATTTTATTCTTTGTAATGGTAGCTCAGTGGAGCTGTTGTCTCCCAGCGAGAAGGTTGCAGTTTCACCTCTCTGCCTGGGGCCTTTCTGGGTGGAGTTTACATGTTCTCCCTCTACACGCTTTGAGTTTTCTCTGGGTACTCCTATTTCCTCCCGCAGACCAAAACCATGCATGTTAGGTTCACTGCTAACTCAAAATTATCCCTAGGCTTGTCTCAATGTGTCCCTGTGATGGACCTGTGACCTGTCCAGGGTGTCCCCCGCCTCTCGCACACTGACTGCTGGAGATAAGGACCAGCTCCCGGCAACATATTGGTCGATCTCTACTTTTCATTATAATGGTTTTCTTTTCCATTCATAGTTTTGTATGACTGTATGTGTTCCTTTTTTTATTTGATACTTTCTGTTTCTTGCTCAAACCTGTTTGCTTGGGCTGAGTACTGTAAATGAGCCAGAACAAATTCCTAGCTCAGAGCACGAGGATTGCGTTTACCTCATCTTCTCATATCTTAAATATGTGGCCACGCTGACGGCAACGGTGACATCACTGTGGTTTGACTGAAACCGCTCCAGATTTCTTCTCTCAAACATTACTTTCTGACCCTCCTCATTTTCTCATCCTCATTCCAGACCTCAGTTTTTTATTTATTTATTTTTTTGTCTTCCTTTTTTATGTCTTTTGTCTTCAAGAGAGAAAAGGAGGACTTCCCTGTGGATGTGGCTGAAGTCCGTCTGGTGCCTGTTGCTCCTCCTTCCTCCCAGCTGGACACCAGGGACAAGCTCCTGCACCTCCACTCTGCTTTGCTGCAGTGCCACACCTTGCTGGAAAGAGCCATAACCAAAGAAGACGAGATGCTGGGCGGTGGGGAGAAAGGTAAGTACGAGAAACAGAGGGAGATGGTGAAGAACAGACTGTCGCACCTCATAATCAGCACTGGAGAGCTGCTCAAAGCTGCAGACGGTTCCCCCATCCTGATTCCACACTCGGACGACCCAGAGGTAGGTGTTCATGATGACAGGGGTGTTTTTTTTGTTTTTTTTTAAAGTTTAAAAGCTGGATAACAACCCGAGGAGGAACCATTCTCACCTTCTCATTCGCAGCCAAGAAGCCCGACCGTTCTGTTTAAGCTGAAGCTTTGGATTTACCAGATCTACAAAGAAGTGGACCACTGGACCAAGGCCGTCATTGCCACCCTGAAAGAGCTGCCAGCCGAGACGGACAGAAAACGAAAGAGGATAATGCCAGCGACGAGGAGCGCGAGGATCACAAGGAGCATGAGGAGATGAGATGGAGACATGGGAGAGCACGTGTGGGTGATTAAAGAACAATGCAAGAGGGGAAAAAAAACGAGTTGCAGGAAATCTAAACGGGCTGGGTCAAGGACAGGATGAGAGTGTAGCACGCTTGGTCACCCAGGACCAGAGAGAAACAGAAAAAGATAATATTTGTCTGAAAAAGACACCGATCACTGCTGAAACAGAGGGAATTTATTTCTGGATACCTTTTTTAAAGAAAAAAAAGCAATAAAAATAAAAAAAAAAGGAAAAAGTTAATTTTAGATATGTGAGTTTAACACATCTATTTATTTAATTAAAATCTAACAAGTATTCAGAGTTTTAAGGAAGTTTTTCTTTCTTTTGGGGGGGGGAAAATAAAAAGGATGTTTTAACTTCCCATTTCCTCCTGTTTAAAGTTAACATTATGTTGCCTCTGACAGTTTTACTGCTGTATCACAGTTGTTGAGCGATGAGGCAAGTTAACCGAGAGTTATGTGTAGAAATGTTGCAGCACCCTCTACTGTACAAAGAGGTGTATAACACCGGGCCGTTACTTTTACTCTTGAAGTTTCTTCATTTTCTTTACTCATGAGCTCAAACTATTCTTTCTTAGTTTATTTTGTTACATGTTTAATAACTATGAAACCGTTAAAGGGGAATGTAAAGGAAACGCAATGTAAACAGGAAGAGTCTGCAAAAAGGTAATGCTTTTAAAATATTTTAATAGAACCGCAATAAAGGTAAAAAGTAAAGTTACTTAAAACAACAGAAAATTCTATTTATCAGAATATTCTGCTGCATAGAGGCATATGAAGATCAAATGCCACATATAAAAAATGTTGAAGTCCGCTTTAATCAGTAAATGTTCAATGATATATCTGCTGAGCAACTGAAATGATCAACGGAGCAATTAGATGAACTGCAGCTCCATATGGGAAGTTAATCAGAGACGAGTCTTAGGAGCTGCTCTCACCTGCCGGCCTTATCTGAGCTGAAGTTCTAATTAAATTAGCCTCCGCCAAAGACTCGGATTGTCTTTAAAAATGCATGAAGCTTCAGCGTACCTGAAAAGTCGAGATGTGAATGGGACCGAATCCACTTCACTGCACACCTGACGAGAATTAAGATCAATAGAGTGGACTAACACAAAGCAGACAGAGAGATGATTGAAGGACAGCCACAGCGACAGGTTTCTTTAAGGGAAATCACCGAAAACTTGGGGACCAATATTATTTAAATTTTGTTACGTGATTTAAAAAAAAAATTTTTTTAAAGCTGTTTTTGTTAAATGATCAGAGGCTGGTAGGTGCACTGGATGTTTGAGTGTTTCAGTAATACAAGGAGCTCCAGACTACTTCAGAGTCTCGTTCATTTCCAGAAAGTAACTCGAATAGGTCTGAGTCACCGTCGTGAATTTAAAACTGGCTGCATTTTTTGGGCCAATTGGAAACAAAATCTACACTGAAATACAGCTTGTATGTGTCATTGTTCACTCATAGGTTGTACTAAACCGTTTGTTTCCTGCTGTTGTTTTTTCATATCAACTCTGGCCTGATCTGTGTTTTCTTTGTGTTTTAACACTTTTCTCTTTTTATTTATTATTTAATGCCTAGTTCACCGTGCTCTGTCTGTTGACTGGGGAGAGATTGGAATGACTTTGATACATTTTGAGCATTTAATAAATGGCTGAGGATTGGGACTTTTATTTTAAAACATCAAGTTTTGTGTAAAGATGTTTGACCTCCCTTCAACCAAGTGTAATAATCCTGTTTCTGTAGCTGTCTTTTGCTGTATATTTCTAACAGGGCAACAACAATCCAGGTCACCCCAGAGGTTTCTTTTTTTTTTCTCTCTGTGCGACATTTTAACCTTGCAGATTTTCATTGTGTCAACACAGAAACAAGCCACGAAACCCCAGATTTATTTTTCCTCTGGGCAGTAAAATTAATTTGGAAGTCCTAGAGTCAGATTGGAGCCCAGCTTTCAGCTTGTCTGATCAAAACCTAAGAGTCTGAAATAAAAGTAGCATTCCTGGAAAAGATTTTGTATCGCCAGCCTAAGGTCGTAAACACAGATCTTAGGCAGTCCGTTAGCACTCAGGGTATGTGTGGAGGATCAGTCTCAGCTACTCCCACACAGAACTTGAGCTCAGTATCTACAAAATAAGGTCTAATCATTTTTGTTTGCTGAGGTCTGATCATCTTGAATCAAACTGACTTCAAAGGTTAGACAGAAGTAGAGGTACATCTGAAGAGTTTCATTGAAATCCATGAAGTATTTTGACAGACAGACAGGCGATTACATGATCACCTGCCTTTCATGGCATCGTGTAGTAACAAAGTGTTGCTATGAAGAAAAACATACTTGGGTTGGTTCAGACATTTAAACCTGTTAATGTTCTTTTACATTAGAAACTATACAGACAGCTCATTTAGTGGCACATATGGAAAAAGCTATTTTAAAAAATATATATATATTTTATCTGCACCAAAATGTATTTGTACTAACATTAGATTTTCATTTAGAAGAATGGGTTTAATGTTGTGACTTATAGGGGAACAAATTAAAAATGATATATATTTTTCCAGAAATTCTAATTCTAAAATTCTAAATATGATAGTTTTGTTATTTATTCTTAGGGTGTGAGTAATGCAGATTGCAAGTTTCCTTATAAGTTGCATTAGATTTTTGCCAGTCTGACAGGTGGAGGCTTTGAATGCAAGTTTCTCCTGAGCTCAGAAGTTTCCTGTATTAGTAAATGTGTGATTAAAAAAACCAACCATGTCACATCAATCTGTACAGGGAAACCTGAACATCCATAAGGGGTTACACAGGCACATTTTGAACAGATGACCTCTCACGTCAAAGTTTATCTCTAAAGCACATTTGAAAACAACGTAAGTGGACCAAAGTACTCTAGATCAGTGGTTCCCAAAGTTGGGGTCGGGACCCCTCTTTGGGTCATGAAACATCAACTGAGGGTCCACATAATCTCCACAAACCAAGTCAAATGTAAACAAAAAGCTGGTAATAGTATTTTTTACAAAAATATTCTAAAAAAAAAAAATATTACAAATGATTGAAAATAGAATTGTAGAATTGTATTGTACTGTTTTATTTTGTCATTATGCCCTTTATGATAAGATTTGTATACTTAAACCAGTTATATTAGGGGTCACAAGCCTCTGAAACTGTTACTTTGTGGGTCGTAAGCTGAAAAGTTTGGGAACCACTGCCCTAGATGGCGTAAAATAAAATACTATATTAACAATAAATATGAACTAGAATTCAGACATTCTGTGGGTAAAAGCCAGTGAGAATAAATGGGTTTCAAAGCAGCGATTTTAAAATGATCAACGGTCTGAGCAGATTAGCAGCCACCACTAAAATAAAAGTGCTCTGTCACCTTTGTCTTTTAGCCTGGATTTGGTTGGGAGTGTCCAAAAGCTACCGACGTGTGGAGCTCAGTGTTCCAGCCCAAACACTGAGCTCCAACAAACGTTCAGGCAGATAAAGTGGTGCCGTACCTTCAGGACTTCAAAAAGCCAGCAGTAGAGTTGGAAACTGGAAGCTCAAAGAGTGATCTGTTTGTGTCCGGTCAGAGGTTAGGCTGCTGCGGTCTGAACATCCTGCAGATCAAAACCAACGCAGAAAAGATTGCAGTAATCTGACCATTCTGTAATTAAAGACCTGAATGACTGCCTCAGAGCCACTTAGCAGAATATAGATCTTTACGCCTCAGTTGGAAAACAGATCATATTGACAACTGAGCTAATCTGTTGATCAAATTTAAACCCACAGTTAAAAACTGCAGGAGACAAGAAGAGTTTATTAAGCCACTATTACTGTCGTAACTAAAGATGTAACTGGTAATTTTGTTCTCCTGATTCTCTGAAAGTGACTCGTCGTGTCAGCTCTTCAGTGTTTTAAGTTACCGATACTGGTGAGACAGTTTAAGCTTTGGATCATTTTGTTTCACACAAGTAGGAGTATTCACAGAGTCTTGCAAATTAATCAATATATTAAATCTGTCATTAGGAAGTAACTCTGCCTTTACCGGACGTTTAACTAGTTTTCTTTCTTGATTAATATTTTCGTTACTTTACTGTAAACGGATTTTCTTGTTTATTGTTGGTGAAATAAACTGAACTTGGCCATCCTTATTGAGTATTTTGGTACATTAAAGTTTACACAGCATTTTTCTCAGATAAAACTCGCAAAGTGCTTTAGAATAAATTACACAATAAAATTGACAACAATTCATCAACAAACTGTAAAATAGACCAACAAAACTAATACTCATTAAAGAATCTTAACTAAAACCTTGACTTAATTGAAGACCTGGCATTCCTCATACTGTACATACAGACATTATACATGCCTGCATATCGCCTGCTTCCTGTCAAGCTAGTTTAAATCTACGATCAACGTAAATGGGAGAAATGAGAGAGTTGAAGCCGTTTTGTCAAACCTCATAACTTGATGTGCAGTCTCATGCAGCACTGGGAGATGTCACACACAGAGTGTGTATGAACGACTCGTCTTCTGTCACGTCAAATTTTAGCTCAGTATCTGTAAAACCGACTGAGTTGGAACCATTTTTGTGTTGGCTAATGTTGACCAGCTGTGGCGACCATCGTGAATGGGGCTGACTCCAGTCATTAACTGGTTGTAGAGGTGTATCGAGAAATTAGTTTCTGGGAGGTTTGTTCAAATCTAACCAGCTGTTCGTGAGATATTTTGCTAACAGACATACAGAGTTGACTCTAAATAGTCAACGGCGAAATTTCGTGCTATCTGGTAGCGCTCAGAATGTGTGTTGAGGATTAATATCAGCTACCGCACAGAACGTTAAATCAGTATCTGTAAAACTGATTGAGTTGTAGTCATTTTTGTGTTTTTTTAAGGTCAGCTGGCTGTGGTGGCCATCTTGAATCTGTTGTGGTTGTGTATCCAATGATCACTTTCTTTAGTTTCTTTCAAATCTACCAAGTGTGTCGATAAATATGTTGGTAACAGACAGACGTTATTGTCCACCTTCACCTTTCAGCGGTGGGCAATGATAGAAACCTCTTTAACTTCCTGTTAACAGACTCAACACTGTTAATGCCGCTGCACAACAACAACATAAATGTTAGTGATGAGCAGTTTGTTTGGACATCTTTTATGGTGTAAAACAGGGCTATTCAATGGCGGCCCGGGGGCCACATCCGGCCCTCGGGTGAGCTCAGCCCAGTCCACTGATGAGTTCATTTAAAACAAAACTAGATTTTAAATTGTAAATTAAATTTATGTAACAACAATAATTACTGGACGCACTTGGCCCCCATTAGCAATTTAGTAGAAAAATCTTATATTTCACTTTGAATTCGGGTGTAATGCTGAGATTTTAACAGCTTCCGATATTTTCTTTCTAAGCAGCCAGGCTGTATTGTACTCTTTGAAAATAATTCTGGTTTTCTGCTGGGTTTTCACTGTTTTTCTTTGGAATTTGGCTGCTCTTTTTTTTCTTTTTTACTCCTTTTTTGTTCAGTCCTTGTCTCTGACCGCAAACGTATGCTGTTAACCGCGTACTCTAACAAGATGAGGATGAAAGTGGAGGCCGAGCAAAAAAGCGGTCTCAAGGCTAAAACACTACGCGCAGCGGGAGAACATTATCCAAAAGGTTTTCTAAAACAGGAAAAGAACCAAGCCAAGACCAGACACTGGACCTGAGAGAAGCGTCACCCTTCAGCTGATCGTCGACTGTACGTCACGGGTTCAGCTCGTAGCTCTTTGAGAATCGATGTGTTGGAGCTAAAATGTTATTTTATGAATCAAACTGTTATCTGTGCTACTTCTTGGAAACACAACTAAAAAAGATACTGTGTTAATGATTAAAGACCTAATTTAAAATCAGTTTTTTTTTCAAATTGTCTGTTCTGCGTCGACACAACGCTGGTTCATCCCTTGAGTTTAGCAGCCTGTTTATGCCTGATTGAGTTCAGAAACAAAAAAAAAAAAAAACATTTCTCTGGAAGTAATCAGAAGCCCGACTGAAAACGAGTGAAAAAGCAGCCAGAGTCCAAAGAAAAACTTTAAAGCTCGAAGAACTGTTGACAAAAGAGCGGTTTGAACAAGTCCAGGAAAGTTTGGATCCTTTGAAGCTAAAATGTAGAGAAATGAAGGATGACTCAGGACTTTTGCACAGTCCTGTAAGTATACAGTATGTTGAACTGTAGGAGAGGACAGGATGTGCGTGTGAGCAGATGAGGTGTGAGTGTGTTTAAAGGGAGTGTGTTTGTGTGTACATCTTTTTGTTGGTGTATGTGGCTGTAATGGAAGGAGTGGCAGCCTGCAGGAAAGGAGGGAGGAGTGTGTGTGTGCGTGCGTGTGTGTGTATGTATATATGTACATACTGACGTGTACAGATACACTGTATGTGGGTGTATAAGTGTGTGTGAGTGTAGCAAGCAGGAGGAAAAAATATGCATGTGTGTTACAGAGAGAGAGAGTGAGAGGAAAATTGTGTGTGTGTATGTCTGTGTTCATGTGTTTGTGTGTACTTGCACACTGGTGTGCGTGTGGGTGTATGTGTGTCTGGGAGAGACAGTGAGATGAAAAAAGAGAAGGGGAGAGAGGGCAGGGAAGTGTGTGTATGTGTGTGTTGGGGTGTGTGTGTGTGTGTGCATGAGTGTGTGTGTGTGTGAGAGACAGACAGACAGAGGGAGGGGAGAGACAGCAAGCAGGAGACAGAAGTGTGTGTACTAGTGTGTGTTTGTGTACGTGCCTGTGAAAGTGTGTGCAGCTGTGTGGGTTTCTGTGTGTGTGTGTTTGTGTGTGTGTGTGTGTGTGAGTGAGAAACCAGAGCAAGAGAGAGAATGTGTGTGTATTAATGTGGGTGAGAGAGGAGGAGAGAGGACATGTATGTGTGTGTGTGAGTGTGTGTGAGTGAGTGAGAGAGAGAGAGAGTGGGGGAGGGTGTACAAGGGAGATGTGTGTGTGTGTGTGTGTTTATGAGAAAGGAAAGAGGGAATGTGTGTGTGGCTGTGTGTGTGTATGTTTGCGCCTGCGTAGGAGGGAATGTGTGTGTACTTGTGTGTGTTTGTAAGTGTGTGTGTGTGTGTCTGACAGAGATAGAGGGGGAGGGGTGTGGGGGGGGAGAGCTAGGAGCAAGCTCTGCAAATGGTGTGTGTGTGTGTGTGTGTGAGTCTGTGTGTTACAGCAGCACAATATGTGCCTGTGCTGAATGAAAGGGAAATGAATGCAGTGTGTGTGTAGCTGTGTGCGTGTGTGTGTGAGGTTGTGTGCGTGCTGTGGCAGAGGGTGTGTGTCCTTTATTCAAACTGTTTGTGTGTATCAGTGTGTAGTTTGTGTGGACTGTACAACTCTGCACACTAGATGTGCACACTTTTGTCCATGCATGAGTGTGTGTCCTCAGTAAGGTTTGTGTAATTGTGTGTGTGTGTGTGTCTGCAGTTGTATGTTTGTGTGTACGTGATCACACACACAAACACACTTATTGGGTGTATTGGTGCGGGTGATGAAGTGCTCATGATCCTGTGCGCGCACAAACGGAGCAGAATTACAATTAAACCGAAGTCATTCTGCAGATCTCCATACGTTTTTCTCTCACATCCTTCTTCCTTTGTCTCGTCGCTGCCGTTTTCGCTCTCAGCTTTTGCGACGACTGCTGCAGCCTCCAGTGTGTCTCGGTGCGAGTTTCGAACTATTTTGCAAGTTGCTCCATGTTCCAGCACCACAGCATCTTCATCACAGCGCTTACATTCAGCGTCTCACTGGTAGCTTTTGCAGCCGAACTCTTAGTTTAAAGACGGTTAAACCCTGCAGCAGAGATCAGGGGTTAGGTTCAGCCAAAGGGCAGTTTTTCCAGCAGGTTTCACCGGGACTTTTAATGCACTTTACAGGTGTGACACAACCTGTGGTTTTTTTTTCATGTGTTTGTTTGACTTTTATGTCCTTTATTTTGTTAGAAACAAGTTTATGACATATGTAAGCCTCAGTTTAAGTCACGGCAAGAGTAGCTTAGAGCTCACAAGCAGAAAATAATTCAAAGTTTTGCCTCTAGTCAGCAACTTCTTCTCTGTTCCCCCTGCACTACATGGCCGACACAGCCACCTACTGATTAAACACAACCTAGCCTGATGAATGTTTTCAAAGAGTTCAAGTTTTCACTCCCATTTTTCTTCACCACTGGCTGGGAACCAAGCTGTTGTTTGCTAGGTAGATACATGAAGCCAAAGTCTGATTTCTGGCTACATTTAGAATCTCTGACACCTTTTGCTTGTTTCTCGTGATCACCCGCCACTATAGGTGGAAACGCGAGAATCTTCGCAGCCTGCTTGTGTTTGTTTGCCTGTAGTATTGCTAAGTGACCTCAGCAAACACCAAAATGGCTGTAAGTCAGTCACTTTTGCATATACTGACCTAAAGTTTAGTGTGGTGGTAGCAGAGAGTCATCCAAAGCTTGTACTCTGAGAGCTAACTCACTGGACAAGATCTATTTTAAAACTTTGCCAATAATTATGGGCAACTTTGTTAGTTAAAAATCTCATGAACCACTGGACAGATTTGAATGAAAGTAAACTGGATGTACATCTACAGCTGATTAGCTTTTGCAGTCAGCCCATTCAAGATGACAGCCACAGCCAATCAACCTCAGCCAACACAACTATGGGTATATATTAGCCAAATTTACTGATATGGAGTTAAAGTTTTATGTCATGGTAGATGAGAGCCATCCTCAATGGCTGTTATCTCACAATATAATGCTCACAATGACGTTTACAAGGCTTGACTAAAATGGCTGTAACTCCTTTTCTTCTTTTTATTATTTCATCTTAGTTTAAAACTCTGGAATGTGAGGCCTTCAATTTTTAAAAAATATAATAAGACCATTTGAACAAGATGTTATGTCTATAAAAATAAAAAAACATGTTCCTGAAATTATTTGCGAGTAACAGAGTGTAAAATGATTCTATCATAACTGGGGGTTTTTCAGCACTGTAAATCTGACAATATTGCTATAATGGGCACTAATACAATTTGAATAAGCCCTTTTGAAAAATCATGACGGTTTATCTAGAAAGAAAAGCCTTGCACTAGAGTGTGAATTAGAGGTAGACCCACTCTGGACAAATGTGAGATAAAGTCCAGCTCAGATGCCCATTTTCAGTGCAAAACAACAACAACAACAACAAAAACCCCAGTAAATTGTAGTTCTGTTCATTATTACTTAGTTATTATTTTGACCACAACTGGTAGCAAAGACATTCAAGAGTCATAGGAGCATAACTACTGTATGTGTGTGTAGGTGGCACAATTGTGTGATTCAGGTATTGTAATAGAAACATGTTATGTTTTAAACAAACAATTTCTCTTTTTTTCCCCCAACAATTAAAATTGTACATTTTGAAGTGGACTATGTGTATTTAACAGAGCTTCAAAGAGCACTATACCACCTTATTTTGAGAAAATCCTGATTGTTAGAACCACTTCACCTTTAAAGCAAGTCAGCATATCTGTATTAAATAGTTTGCCTATTTTCATCCATCAAACTGTGGCCATAATGCTACCAGGCTGGTTCATAAGAGCGGATGTTTGCGATGCCAACTGGCAATTCACGAAGCTAAAGGGTGTTTACGAATGTCACCGCCAACAGGATTCATACACACAGGATGAAATAATGGTGGCTGGTGATATTAAAACACACAACGGTGTTTAGACACACAGCTGCAAACACTGGTAATATGTCAAGTTGCAAACAGCAGTTGTGAATGTCACTATATGGCTTTTTTTTTGATTAGGCAGACCAGACACTGTCTGCAAACTTTTAAATATGGTGCTTAAAAGATTTTAGCCAGTGTGTTTATTCTAAAAACCCTGAACCAGCCCAAGCATCGATGAGTCTTTATTCAAAGTCCTTGCTTTGGAGGTAACAGAAGGAATTGGACACTAGCTGGCTTTGAACCTTTTCATAGTCATTGCACTCACTGTCAAGAAAAAATAAAGTTAGGCACCCAGACAGAGTGATGGACATTAAATGTAACTGCATGTGTTGAAAGGTCATGTGTGACTGGGGAAAGACTGGGGGACTAGGAGGACCTCGATGATAAAAACAGCATATGGACACATGTTGCTCGTGGAGGTCTGTGGTCTCGTCGAAGGACTGTTACCAGTGTGCCATCTCGGGAGGGGTAAGACTTGCAGACGCAGGATGTCACTGACACAACGCTGTGTTGTCAGGCTCCCCCAAAACCACTACCAGAGGTGACCCGAAGTCGTACCCTATGACCCCCTACACCATGATGTCAGGTGTAACGTTGGCAGGATTGATCTTCTTCCCCTTCGCAACCTTCAAACGTGCACATAATTGTCATCTGTGGTAAGGCAGAACTGAGATTTATTGTTGAAGGGTGCGCATTAGAACTTCACGTCATCAGGTCATGCTTCTCGGTTATGGCGCCATCTCTGCTCAGGTGTTGAGGGCAGCCTACAGAAATAATGGTGAAGCTGTAGTCCAGCTATTGAGACTATGTGGGATGAGATGGGGTGTCGTGAAGAGTCTGACACCTGCGTCTATATGTCAAACAAAAATGTCATGGGGTTCTGTCATGTTTGTTGCACAATACGACAATGTTTAATATAAAACAACTTTAATACAGGGTTTTTTTGACTGCACTGTGGAGCCAGTATACATAGAGTATACAGTATATATAGAGTACAAAAGCACCCTTTTTGTTTGTTTCGTCCTGCAGTATGGTAATTTGTGGTTCATAAAGCTGCTTTTCTAGGGTCGTCTTTTAGCTCCTGATTTACAGGAGAAGCTTTTTCATCATTGGAACAGCACTGGAATCGCTTGGTAGAAAAGCAACCCCCTAATTTCCCTTTAAGTGCCTCTAATTTCTGGACTTAATCACTTATTTTGAATAACTTGATGTGTCTAAACTTTTGACTTTTATCCTAATCTAAGTTTTCAGGAATTTACAGGTAAAACATATCTGCTTTCCAGTGACTTTAACACAACTGCCCCAAGCTAATACTGATGTAACCCACCTTTATGTCACAGTATATATTTATAACATATATTTCATATATGGTATTTTGCTCACCTGTTGATAAATTGAAAAGCTCTGTTGAAAAGTATGAACGTTTCCCGGCCGGCCAAGGAAAATATTCTATTTAAAAGACAAGATTCTCCTAAATATCTCTCTTCGTGTCATATATTACAGAAATTTCTTCTCTGGGATGGCGAGTTAATCACTCTTCTTAGAAACGGTTTACTTTTTTCATCTGCTCGGTGGACGCGTCCATTCCTTCGCGGGGGTGCCGCGCATCATCCTATTTTTCTAAAAGTGTTTCATTTCGCCACATAGTGACGACGTCGAAACATGCCCCTTTAGAGAAGCGTCTTTCCCCGATTTCGGCCGAATGCAAGACCCGTTTTACTGCTTCGTAGGGTGTTTTGTTGGCCGCTGCGAGACGCGGCCCCCCTCCGCTCATCCGCGGTGGGAGCGGCCGTAATAACCTTGGTGTGAGGCGGCTGAGCGGCCGGGAGAGAGAGGAGCGAGAGAGGCTGAACGGCGAGGCGGCGGAAGATCAGCGACTGCTGGCGCGAACATGGCGGAGACCGTACGCGCTCTCTTCGAGTACCGGGACCCACACGGCGACGGCGAAAGCGCCAAATCGACCCCATCAACTCGGGGGTAAGTCCGTCAGCCGTGACACGGAGAGGCTATTAGTGGGGGAAAAAAAAGTGCCTCATGACAGTGTTTTCCTACCCAATGATAGACAGACTCGGGGTGGGTGTGTTTGCGTCTCTGGGTGTCAGAGTGTGTGTGTTTTTCTTGATGCGACTAAAGTTATCCTTCTGCATTATTTGTCCGGTTTGCCACCGAAAACACGTCGGCTTGGCTGAAACGATGCGGGAAACTCGCTCGTTCGCTCCCGGCTAGCTTGTTTTCGACCGTTAAATCCACCTTACAGCGTCGCTCGTGAGAGGTGTGTGCGCGCGTGCCCGCTGTTGCGTCTGCCACAGAATTCACCAGTTTCAATAAAACGCGTGTTTGCCGTCGGGGGAGGAAATAAACAAACAAACAAACAACGCACACACTCTGCTTTAACAGCAAAAACGTCACACGCACGTCACACTTGTTACTCTCTCAGGTGAACACGCAAAGCAAGAAGCCTGCCAGAAGTTTTCAGAAATGGTCACCTGCTGTCACTGAAATTTGATCAATAAGTTGGTATGATTATTATACTGTCAAAGATACAGCCTGTGCATGTGTGTGTATGTGTGTGGGATTGTGTGAGTGTGCGAGTGGGAGAGAAAGACACACACTCACACACACACAGGGAGGGGAGAGAGCGTGAGAGAGAAAGGAGCAGCTCTGCGTGTGTGTGTGTGTTCGAGCAAAGGAAGGAGGAGGGAGTGTGTGTGTGTGTGTGTTAGGGATGGGAGGGGGAGAGTGTGTGTGTAAGTGTGTGTGTGTGTGTAAGTGTGTGTGTGTGTGAGAGAGAGTGAGACAGAGGGAGAGGGAGGGGGAGCACAGTGTGCAAAGAGTGTGTGACAAAGAGAGCAGGAGTGTGTGTGCGTGCGTGCCAGATTGAGTGTGTAGTTGTGTGTGTGTGCTTGAGAGTGTGAGTAAGTGTGTGTGTGTGTGTGTATGTTGGGAAGATGGGGTGTGTTGGAGACGAGAGAAATATGTTTTTCAAATTGTCTCTGTGCGTCTGCATGCATACTGGGAGGAAAGTTAGAATGACAGAAAAAAATAGATTGTGTGTAAAAAGAGGAGTAAAGGTGTGTTTACTGTGAGGCTGAAGAGGGAAGGGATTGTTAGACTGAAGGACGTGTGTGAGTGTGTGTTTGCGTGTGTGAGAGAGAGAGACAGATAGAGGGGAAGTGTGTTAGAGGCACAGAGAAGGGGAGGGGAGTGTGTGTGTGTGTGTGTGTGCGCACATATGTGTGTGTTCAGGGAGTGGGGGAGGGAATGTGTGTATTTGTTTGTGTGTGTGTGTTGCAGAGAGTGTGAGTGAGTGAGGAAGGGAGGTGTGTGTGCTGTGAGCATGAAGGCTTGTGTTTATGTGTAACCTAAAGAGGGAAAGTGTAAGTGTGTGTGTGTTGGTTGTTATGAATTGCGTCTTCTCTGTGAGTTGCCCATGTCTTACTTATAGAAGCTGTGCGGGAAAGTGGTGAAGGAAGGAGTGTATGTGTCTGTCTTTAAAAAAAACCTGAGAGGTGTGTGTTTGTGATGAACAGAGGAGGGCAGGTTGAGTGTGTGGGTTAGGGAGGATAGAAGGTGTGTGTTGCAGAGAGAGAGATCACACAGTGGGTGTATGTTTAAGAGAGAGTGGAAGAGAGGAAAGGAGGGAGGGTGTGTGACATGGGGTGAGGATGCGTGTGTGTGTGTGTGTGTGTGAGTGTGTAATCACTTGCAAGCTTTTAAAACGGAAGGGGAGTGTGTGTGCGGGTGTGTGTGTGCGCGTCTTGGAAACTGAAAAAGAAGGCTTGGTAGCTAGTGCGTTTGTGTGTGTGTGTCTGCTTCTGTGTTTGTGTATTTGTTCTGGAAGGAGAAGTGTGTGTGTTGGTGTGTGTGTGTGTTTGTTCTGCAGTCAGTAGGAATGGGAGGGGTGTGTGTCATGGGGGAGACAGACATAAGGTTTGTGTGTGGGTGTGTGTGTTTGTGAGTGTTCATGTGTGTGTTTGTAGCTTCTAGACAAGGGCAGTGTGTTTGAGTGTGTTGTACAGAGGGAAGGACAGTGTTTATGCATCTACTTTGTTTATGAAAGAGGAAAGGACAGTGTGTGTATGCGTGTGTGTGTGTGCGCATGCTCAAAAGAAAAGTATCTTTGTGTGGGTGGTATGGTATATATGGGGGGGGGGGTGTTTGACGTGTGTTTGTATCTGTTTTTTTATTGAGAATTGTGTGTGTTTGAGAGAAAACGTTCTGCATGAAGGACAGAGTGTACGTGAGGCTTATTGAGTGAGTATGATTGTGTGTGTGTGTGTGTGTGTGTGTGTGCAGTCCAAAACGTTTGTGGAGTAAGCAGCAGAAACACTTGCATGACAAGAAGGTTGTGTGTGCGTGTCTTTGGATCCACCAGCACACCTTGTGTTTGTTTGTTTGAGGCTGAGGAGGAATAACTTGTTTGATGGAACATGTGTGTGCGTGCGTGCGTGTGTGTGTGTGTGTCACACGTTGGAGGAGAAAATATGTTGTGGCAGACATGCATGACTATGAGAGTGTGTGATGTGCAGATTCAGTGCATGCTTGTGTTTGCGTGTAAATGAGTGAAAAAGTGTGTGTCAGGGATGGAACATGAGACTGTGGGTTTGGTTATTTGAGAGTGAGTGTGTGTGTGTTTGTGTGTGTGTGAGGGGGAGAGAGAGCTTTAGAAAAAGGGGGAGGGGTGTGTGTTTGTGCGTGCATGTGAGCTTGGCTAGAGAGAGGATATTTGTGTGTAATGTGTGTGTGTGTCAGAAAATGTGTTTGCGTGCCTGTAAGCCTGAGAGGGAGGGGGAAGTGTGTGTGTGTTTGAGAGAGAGCCTGTTTTTGTGCCGGTGTGTGTGTGTGTCTGTGTGTGCATGTAGGCCAGGGAGGGGGAGAGATGTGTGCTTGTGTGTTCACATGTGGAGTGTGTGAGCTCTGAGTGTGTGTGTATGTGCGTGTGCTAGTGCATATGTGGGTCTAGAGTATGGACTTTTTGTTTGTGTGTTTGTGAGTGCATGTGGGTTGGTGGGAGGGAGCTGTGTGTGTGTGTGTTGTTTTGAAGGAGGGAGAGCAACGCTGAGGAAGAATGAGAGAATCGATGGATGTGGAGAGACAGAACGAAGGAGGTATGGAGGGGGGCTGCTGAGGGGTCAGCTCAGTCAAGAAACTGAGGTGAGACAGATTTGGTCGGCAAGAAGTTACTGGAAAGTCATTGAACCTGCACTAAACACACACACACACTCAGAGGGCCCAAAATAATCCAACCCAATCCAAACTGTGTTTTTTCTGGGGAAAGCTGCTGACATGAAGACGTTAAAAGTAACAGTTGTTAAACATCAGGGAACAAACCTGAGCGTTAATATCCTTCGAATGAGCACTCAACTTGGTCTGGTCTGTTATAAGAGACTTCATCATTTGATAGGTTTTGTTTTTCAGTTTATTTTAGCGAGGAGCGTAGCAGTGTTCACCCAAATCCACTGGTTTTATTCTACGAATACTCTTCTTACATCTGTTTTTGTGTTTGTTGTCAGTATGGAAATCTGAAAGTGTGGGAAACGCCCAGAAGTGAGTCTTTCTAAGTGTATTAAGTGCATTCTTAAAATTCAACTGGCCGGATGGCAATAATTTATACTCATTAATTAGATTTCAAGTCAAACCTGAGTCCTGCAGCGTTTGCATGGGTTGACTTTTTTTTGACTTAATACTAAATTTACAAATAGAATAAGAAAAGACATTTAAATTTTCAGACTTTATTACATATTCCTTTTTATGAAGTTCAGATTGTAACCTTTTTTAAAAAAAGGGGGGAAAAAAGGGATGCCTTTTATGTTTTTTTTACATATATAAGACGATATGTTTTGTAGTTTTTGCTAATTTTTTTAACCTGTCTAAGTTTAAAATGTGCTATAATAATGCAATTTATTTACCATGTGCTATATATGACATGCAACACGTCAACCACAATGACATCAGGGCTTCGTCCGCAGGAATATGCGGCGTTGCTCCACTCTGTCACGGTGAAGAAGGAGCTTAGTCACGAGTCTTGACTTACTTACCTGCCTACATTCTGACCCTCACCTGTGGTCAGCTTCAGCCTCAGTGGTGAGGCGAGGCGCTCCGTCATCCAGGGGCAGCTTGGACAAGAGCCGCCGCTCCTTCGCATCGAAAAGAGCCAGCTCGAGGTAGTTCCAGCGTCTGATGGGGGTGCCTCCCGGCTGCCTCGCTCTGGAGGTTTTCTGGGCACGTCTCACTGGGGCGAGACCCAGGGACAAACCCGAGGACTCTCTGGAGGGATTATACACGCTCTCTGGCCTGGGAACACCTTGAGATCCCCCAGGAGGAGCAGGAGTGTGTCGTTGTGGTGAAGGATGTCTGTGTTTCCACGGATAAGTGGAAGAGGATGGATGGTTGGATCTTGTCAATCACAAGTTAGCCCAGCCATAAAGCACCAGCAGCTTTTTCAGTTTTGCTCTAGTGTTTAAAAAAACAAACCTCATGTTGTATCAAAGAAGACTTGGAAACATTGTGTGATTTGGATTGTAAACTTGTTTCAGAATGAGAGAAAATAAGTTTTTTGTTTGTTTATTTGCTTATTTTTTTTCCTCCTAGGAAGTGTTGATCCCTGCTATTCACCTGTAGTGTACGGTCTACTGCACACTTAGAATAAATGTTTGTATTTAGACATCAAAATGCTCTAAATCCAAAGATTTGTAGTTTTAACACCAGGAACGTGTGGCGGTAATAGTTGCACAGTTCTACGACCAACAGTTGAATCAGCAGTCAGGAAGAAGACGCTTAAATAATCACATCAAGTACAGTTTTCTGAGCCTGACAGCTCTGACACATTGGGGATGTGGGGGTCACCAGTTGGTTTCCATCAAGTTGAAGCGTTGTCAGTTTTACCTTTTTTTAAGGTTGACAAACACTGAAATTTCTCTTAATCTCACAAGACTTTGTGGACTCGCACTACATTTTGTACAATTCGTTTCTTGGCGCGAATAAAGCTTTCCAGCCTACATTGTACACATCAGTTGAGCATCCATGATGCGGAGCTCATAGTCAGCATGAGCACGAAACACCACGGTCTGTTCTGTTCTCTGACAGTTCAATAAAGTTTATTGAAACAGGTTGGACAGGTTGTGTTTACTGGAAGGAAGTGTGCCTTTAAAGCAGAGATCTGCCTGCTGCCATCAGATGTCATACATACTTTTGGTTTATTTTATATTAAGGCTGTTCAGGTGGTATTATGCTTCAGCACAATGTATTACTAGTTTTTAGATTTTTTTTTTAATTTCACTTCATTCTGTTTAGTTGTGTGTTGGCGATTCAGCAGCTTAACTGCAGTTTCACGAACAGTGATAAATGAGCCACTGTGGCATTTGAATAAACTCTGCGGTTCTGAAAAGAAACGCATCAAAACTTTGGGTTCAACGCACGCTCCTGCTAAATTATTTAAGCGTGGCTAAATATTCTGCAGGCTCCGTGCCCCCCCCCCCCGAGTCGAGTCAAGTTCATAAACTACAAATCTCAGTCTTTCGCAGGTAGCGAGCAGTGCTGCTTTAAACACAATGCCAAGTGGTTTTTACTGTGGTCCACTTCAAGAAATATTCTTTTTGTCCTGATTGCAGTCGCGCCGGCTGGCCTTACTTTAAATACGCAGACAATAAATAAATAAAGCTTACTTCTCTCCATATATTTAAAGTAAATATGAAGAGTGAGTCTGACAGGTTGGTGTTGCTGAGTGTCCACTCGGCGTCTTATTTTGGTTTTATCGTGACACCGGGCTATTACAAGATCATGCGACTGTTGCATTGTTGTGATAAGTGGAGAATTACAACTGGGAGCTCGACTGCAGGAGAATAACTTTTATTAATACGGAGTTGAAATCCTCTTGTTGACTGTCATCACCGCCGACTGCTACCTTTAAGCCAAGATATGTGCATTTGTTGGAGAAAGAGCTCCACAAAGGGGAAAAAACAGGGGACAGATAAGTGAGTTAAATTGAAGGTTAAACACACACAGACTTACAGAGAGCTTTGTGAGTCCAGATGAGAGTGGAGTGGATCTATAGAAAGATGGCGTTTGGCTGATATTGCTCCTGAGTACGTGTCTTCCGCCTCCTCTCTGTTTTGGCCTCCTTTTCTGAGTTTTCTCCATCTTTACCTCTGCCGTCTTACTTCTCTGTCCTCATACTTTTCTTGTTTATCATCCCCCTTCTGTTACTTGTCCTTTTTTTTTATGCAAAACAAAAAAAAACCAAACAAATTCCCATACTAGCACAGGTCGTAACAATCAGTACAAAATCCAAAGCATGATCTTCCTCTGGCCTAGTTTCATCAAACCGTCATGTGGCTGAAACTAGACTGATGGAAAACAAAGCTAAGATCTGTGGAAGCACAACCAGCCCAGATTGGGCAGAGGGGGCGATATCTGTTTGGCTCCTCTGAGCGCGGCTGTTTCTGGGATGGATTTAGCCTGAAGAAGATAATCTGACTTCATACAAGTGGCTGCGATCAAGCTCTGTGTGGTCAGAAGTCATCCCGCTCAAAGATGAACCCTGACTAGGTGGCAGAATCTCACCATTGCTGATGTAGTTACTCAGAAGGTAGCTCTTATATGGTCATATTTTGTTAAACGCAGTAGTTACTGCAGCGTAACGTGGCGTGCTCATCGAACCACAACAGTACTGACACTGTTAATGTGCAACAAGGTGATCAGCAGTGTAATCTTACTTATTGATTGTTGTTATTTTTAGCCATGAAGCAAATTCATTCCTGAAAACAAAATGTCAGTTTTACCCGTTGTTGTTGTTGTTGTTGTTGTTGTTGTTTTCTTAACCCATAACACAACACACATCCCACACTAAATTTCAGAAATGTCTTCATTCACAGCAGCGCGGACAGATTCAACCATCTGCAGCTATAAACGTCTTAATCTGTTAACCACTGAAACCTTGCATTTAGTGTCTGGTCATTTTATTTCCCTTTTATCCCAAGGTCCAAAAAAAAAAATCCATTGCTTAAAGGTTACTTGTGGTAACGCTGCTTCGTTTATCAGGTCTACACAGATTTCATATCAGTTTTTTTTTTCAATGACGTGGAAGAAATAAGACTTGTAGCTTTAAAAAACTGGAAGAACGTGGAAAATCCTGAACACACTGCATCATGGCTTGTAGGTGTGTAAATAAAACTGAAGCTTGTTTATGAAAAGGGGAAAATTAACAAGTTTCTAGGATATAATTAAAAAAATAAAAACTAGTTTTTTTGGTGATGACCACCCCATACAAGTGTATTGCATGTAATTCTTGATTGGACCTTAAAACATGCTTTGTTTTGTTTTGGAGTGATGAAACTCGTATCTTCGGAGTGGCTTTTTGAACATCGTGTCTGCTTCTTGTAGAAACTTTTTTTTTTTTTCCTATTTGGTTAAAAATAATTAGGACATTTTTGCGAACATTCAAGCGTTTATTGCAAAGCCTTAAAATCAGAACGTTTTAATTTTTTTTGTAACTTTCTTTTTTTTTTTTTTTTTTTTTTTAAGCACAGAGCTTTTTACCTGCAGGCAAGTTGGAACAGAAATGAAATCCTCCGTGCTACACACGTTCCTCTCTTGTGTTTATTTGCTTGTGTGTGCCGATGTGGGGGTGTTTATATCGATCCATTAGCTTGCCATCAGCTTATTGATCCCTTTTTGACCTGACTGATGTGAAGTTTGGCCACTGGGCTCATTGATTAAATGATAATTGGGAGTTATTTTGTGCATCTGTGTGTGTGTTTTCCGCAGGCGTGGCTGTGGAAGAAAAAGAAAAGGGACACCCGTGAAAGTTTCTGTCACACACGCGGATGAAGATGGCGTGCCTGAACACAGCCTCAGCTCAGGTTTGTGTTCATGTGTGAGTTATTTTTTCATGTTGTATTCTTCCTTCTATCAGCTGTGTGTTTGTATGTGTGTGTGTGTGTGTGTGTGTGCATCTGTCTGTCATTGTTCCGGGGGTGGACTGCGTGGAAGTGAGTGACCTACTTTAATATGCATGTGTGAATGTATGTATGTGTTGCTATGTGCACCTGTGTGTTTGTTGTGTGCATGTGCTTCAGGAGATGGGGTGATGACCTTTGTTTGAGTGTGTGTGTGTGTGTGTGTCCACTCTGTAATCTCTTTACACTGACGGTTTCTGTGCTTTCAGGTGATCGGAAGGAGGGAGGAGAGAATAAACGCCCCACACTGGACGGGTCTTTGTATAACACAGAGTCTGCTCCTCACAACTGGTGAGTGTAAAAAAACAAAACAAAAAAAACTCTTAGTAGATTTTTTTAATAAACTTTTATATTTTTTTATTAGTTGTTTTAGCAACATGACCAGCTTGGTCTGAGTGCAGCAATTCTGTGTCACAGTCCTTACAGTTAGTTAAACCTTGAAAGTTTTTGTTTTAGCCACAATATAAAGCTGACTTGTAGTTCAGGTCTCAGAAAAAGGCAGTCAAATAGAAAATCGGCTTTTTTTGTGAGATAAGATAATAATAAAAAAAAACATGCAGCCCTGGCATTTTGGTTTGAGTACATTTTTACTGTTTGCTTTGAAAAAACTGCTGGATCTCAGTAGCAAAACAATAACAAACTTTATGTTTGCACGAAAATTTAGTTGCAAAGCTGCCTACTGTACGTATGCTGTACCATGATAAAAACACACACTGCATATGGTCATATGTTGTTGCTGCAAAAACAAACAAAAAAACTAGAACCAAAATTAACGCTTCACCTTACATTTGAAAGTTTTTGAAATCCTGCAAAGGTGAAAGCATGCCAAGCTGCATATGACTTTTCCTTACCGTTTTTACTTTATTTTTCTATCTGCCAGGCCACTCATTTGGTCAATAAACAAATAAATGAACAAAAATGTATTAAAAATACTCAAAATATAGACTTTCAATGTACAATGACAGCAAACAGAAGACACTGCAACTACATTTTCTCATTGTATGACTGTTTTATTGATTATAGTAAACATTGTTGATGCAACTGATCCTTTTATAATGGATCACAAATAAAAAGGCAGAAATGCAGCCCGTTTCCAGTCCAAAAGACATGAGTTTGATAACGTGGCAGAATGTCGACGATATGTAGTCTAACGAAGGCAATGAACTGCTTCCTTCCATTCATCCATCATTACCCTCTTAACCTTCCAGCGGTCCGTCAGCGCCGACTCAGGATAAAGTCCCCTCTGTATCCAAGGCCTCCTCCACACCAGCTCCATGTCCAGCTGCCTCCTCAGCCCGGACCCCGACACTGGTCCCCGCTCCGGCTCCCGCTCCGGCCACCGCGGCTTCGGCCCAGGCCGTCTCTCTGACCCCAGCGTCCACGGCTCCAGCTGCTCCCACAGCCTCTGCTCCGGCTCCGACAGCCATGTCCTTCCCTCCCTCCCCTAACTGTCGTATCCGAGAAGTCCACTGCGGGAGCCAGGTGCGCTTGGTCGTAATCGCCATTCGAGACATCACCAAAGGGGAGGAAATCACAGTCGATTACAGCCTGATCGAGTGGGGCGAGAACCTGGTCAGTATTCTGCAAGGCAGATACATACAGTACACACAAATATTTCTGCTGATACCCTGGTCAGGACATTAGACACCAACACTCCAATAAAATATTCCTTAACTGAATTCTTTATTCAAGTATTTTGTTTTTACAGATATTAGGACAAGTATAGACCATTTTGAAGCACTATGTGGTGCAGCTATCAAATTTGACGCAGCGTAAATCCTGTTAGCAGTCTTTAAAACAACAAATAATGAGCCATTTTGGACCAACAACCAATATTTTGGTGTGTAGTTGGGGAAAAAATGTATGTAGCAAATAGTTTCTTCTTTAGTCTGAGTAGCCGTTTTTGTTTTTAACTAATTTAAACTCTGATTCTCATCTTAACATATTCAAAGGTGCTCGTCTCAGCCCATCTGTGGTTTTTTTGCGTTGTCCTCTTAAGCTCAGAAACACGTCTTCATGCTGAATGTCTCCGACTTCAGCTCGGCTGCCATATGTGTGTGTACTCACACACCGCCGATAAGCTCCACTCGCCGTCTGCACGCGCACACATTCTCATTACCCACCACACACACCCTCAAGTTAAGCAAGGCATAGGGTTACCATGGTGATGGCTGAGCTCCAGCTCCCGTTCTACCTATAGTGCTTTAGCAACAGTAACCATGGTTATTACACCACATTTGTTTGTTTAATGGATCCCATTAGATTGGATCAATTTACTCAACAAAACGATGACACCAGAATCCATTTTAGAAAATGAAATTGTCAAAATTGAGAAACTGACATTCGAGTTTGAAGCGGAGCCAAGGCCGCTCGGTTCAGTACCTTCAAATTATTTCACTGTAGGTGTTTTTGTTAGATTCACCAGGTCTCAGTGTCCCGGCTGCTTTATCTGAAAGACTAATTCAAAGTTAGTTTCACAACATATCTTGTTTACCTTTCTTTGTTTTGATTTAAATTGGCACATTTGTAGATTTTGGTCTTCTGACCATACGCAGAGAGGGCATTCCCTGCTTTCTGAGTCACAGCCGAGGCTGGTTTTTAGAGGCAAATATCCATAAGCGGTGCGTATGCTGACGTAACGTGAGTTTTCTGTCTTCCACAGGGTTTCCGTGCCACTGTGTCTCCAGCGCAACAAGAGTGTAACTCCGACTCTGAAAATAGCAACAATATCAAAAAGGTAAAAGAGAGGGAAAAACCCCCCAACATTTCTATAAGAACACTCTGTCAAAACATCATTTATTATTTTATAAAGACACGAGTAGTTGTTGCACACCATTTGCACCACCATGCAGTGCTGAATCAGGAACAATAAGCTTGTATTTTTTTTTTTTCCCTCCATAGACATTGTTAAATAAAGTCACAGTTGCAGCTGTTCTGTCAATGGCACTGGCATAAATCTCTTCTTGTGTCCAAGTACTAGAAAATATATCTTTTTTTTACTAATGGTAAAATGTAAAACCTTGTTTCTACAAACATTTCAGAAATTACCTGTGACAGCCAAAGTCACACCTGCTCATTAGTTTTTCTCTTTAATTCATTTTGCAGTTGAAACCATCCGAATTGTATTGGGTTTGACAGATTTTAGGAGCTGAGGGGTCACAGTTAGCTACAATTATACAGAGTTTTGACTGCCTTCCTGCTCAGTTTTACACCTACGATGGCCTTCCCCTTCATAGTCTGTTGACCGGGGCTCATGGGAGTTGTGGTATTTCGAGCTCTCCTCCTTGGCAATGAGGGAAAAACAATGAAAACATTTTTTTTTCTCTGGAAAGAAAGATGAAATGATTAAAACTGGTGGCCATAACGTAAACCTTTTGCACTGTTGTTATCAGTCCTCTGTTTATATGTGGCGTGACATTAGGGGTTCTGTTAAAGAAAAATCATTTTAGATTATTGACTGAGCTGAAATAGGTGCATTTTAGCTCATTGTTTAGTATTTGTCAGCTGCTTTATGGTTTTCTGTCACTGCTATTATCATTCTGTACGCAGCGTAGCTACTCTAAAGAAGACGCTGCCTGCTCAGCACCGTACAACAAGAGAGGCACATTAACAGACTAACCGGTAAACATTTCAAACAGCAGATAAAAAGCCAGATGAATGGCTGTGAATATTTACCTAATGCTTGCCAATTGACCAAAGTAAACATCTCAAAATGGAGGATTTCTCTCTATAGAATCTGGCTGCAAAGACACAAATGAATGGTAGCAAGTGTGGCATATGAGCAGAAAGGCTGACCTTAAAAATGTTTTCTCTGTTCTCACTCAATCAATTAAAAAAATAAACAGCAACCCTTGATACCCAGACATTGTTTTGTGATACACTGCCGCTTCTGGCCACCACCTGTCTGAGTGTAGGTGAGCAACACTGATACTGGAAATAACAACTACTAACACCTTTGAATAAAAGTATAAAAATGCCTCAGAAAATAAGAATGTGTCCAACTTTCAGCACAACATGGATTTGTACATATTTCCTTTTATCATTTATTGCTTAAAAAACCAAACAGTGCTTTTTTTTTCTTTTCTAGGAGGATGAGCCCCTCTCGTTGACACCCCAGCAGCAGCGGCAACAACAGGACTATGTCACCCCCTCTTGGTCCCTCTCCCCCTCGTCTTCGCCCATCTCCCACTCTGATGCCAGTGACTCAGATGGCGGAGATGAGGACAACCCCAGCCCACGCGGGCGCCCCCCACGTCGGCGGAAGAAACGACGCGGCACCCCTTTGAAGAAGAAACCCCCCCACCGGACCCCGCCCGGGCGCTCGCCACCCGTCTCCTCCTCCAGCGCGTCTCATCTCAGCCGCCCGCTCGCCTCGTCCCAGTCTTCTCCTCCCTGCTCGTCTTCCTTGTCCTCTACTTCCGCCAAGCCCGAGTTCAAGCCTCCCACTCCGCTGGGTCCCAGCATCCCGGGGAACCTCCCCACAAACGGCCAAAAAGGAGGGGCTTCTGTCGACTCCGCGCGGCAAACCTGCGAACACTGTGGCCGGCACTTTCGCTCGCTGGGCCGACACTTGGACAAACACCACTCCCACCAGCCCGACTTGTGCTCCGCCCTCGTTGAGCGCTACACCCAGATGCCTCGTCTGCACACGCAGAGCACGAACCCGGCCGCAGCGTATCCGCACGCCCAGCAGCAGGCAAAGTTTTCCCACGTCAGAGGTCAGAGCCTCTGTCCAGATCCCGGCATCCAGGACCTGTCCGTGTCCCCGCCCACTCTTACTGCAGCCGGCCAATCCCACGTCTCCTCAGGGGAGAACGCCACGCCTCCCGTGCTCACTCCTCCTCGTGGACAGAACGCAGTGGCGGTGTCCGTCCTAAAGAGGAGCCCGCCCCCTGTTTCTGTGGCCCAGTCCAGGAAGGGAGCGATGAGGAGACTAAAGAAAGAAAAACAAATGAAGGACAGCGGTGAGATGGACGAAGAGGAAGAAGAAGTGGAAGTAGTAGCTGTAAAGAGACCCAAAGAGGAGGAGGATTTAGAGCTTGGGTGCCTTCAATCCTTCAGCAGCAAAACAGCCAAAGACATAGAGCCACTAAAGAAGGAGAAGGAAGAGGAAGAGAACGAAGAGGATGAGAACGGAGAGATTGAAATTGGAGATGAAAGTGGAACAGAAGAGAAGGACAAAGAGTTGCTGAGGTAATTTGATTTCAAATTCGGTGAACAGCTGGTTCCTTCAGTTACTTCCTCTATAGTCATTGGTGTGTGCTTGAAACTAAATCCTCAGTTTTTTTGTTTTGTTTTACATGATAAAGTCTAAGTTAGATTGTAACAAAACCTGGATGGACATCTAGATTTTTCACCTCCTGAGAAATGATATGATTGGCGAATGATTCGAGTATAACGGGAGTTTGTCTGGATGAAGTCAGAAGGAGCATTAACCAAAAAGTGGGCAGAGTCTGAAGGACACAATGTGGCCACTTCAGCAGACTGAGATGACTATCGTTGGGGATAAAATGTCTAAGAACTGGTTTAGAAGGTTACCTCTCTGATATTTGAGTTCTTCTGCAGTAAAACATGTCAGAAAAAGAAACTCACATTCATGATTTAACATGTAACTTAACTTCTAGCTACTAAAAGGACTGAATGTTTCTAACTAAATGGTTAAAACTGAAGCTAAAATGTTAAACAATATATGCTCACAATGTATAAATATTATTTCATCTTTAACTACATACATTTAACTAAAGGACGCCAACATACTTAGTAGGATACTGTAGTAAAAATGTATTAGCTGCAACTAAAAGGAAAGAAATGAAAGCTATACTCCCTCTCTTTTTTCCTCCAGTAGTTCTGGGCGTCACCACATGCTTCCTCTCCTGTCGTCCCTGTCCTCTCTGGTCCTGTACCTCCGTCGGCTCCAGCACTCGGCCTTCCTGTCTCTGTCTCGGCAGCTGCAGTCTGCGGAGGCCTGGCGGCTCCTCTGCCACTCCAGCCTGGCGCTCCTCATCCTGTACAACCGCAGACGTGAGTGCGAGGTCTCCAAGCTGAGCATAGCGGAGTATCGCTCTCGTGTGACTCCCCAGTGCCCTGTTCCTGTCCCGCACGGTGCCCCTCCCGCTCTCACGCCGCTGGAGGCCTCCCTCTCCCCCTTCGAGCGACTGGTTCTCCCTCACCTCCCTCGGGTCGGGGTCCAGGGGAAACGTGGCCGCATCCAGCCCCTCATCCTCCCTCCTCACTGCGAGCCCTGTCTGGAGCTCCTCCTGCAGACCCGACAGGACGTAGGGGTCGACCCCATCAACCCGTACGTTTTTGCCCGACCCTACCACTCCCCTGCCACGCCCCTGCGGGGCACCGATCTGCTCCGCAGCCTCGCCCGTTCCAGTGGCACTCGGAATCCGCGCGCCCTGACGCAGACCAGGGTCCGGCGTCAGGTGGCAATCCTGACCCAGCTCCTGCTTCTGGGAGAAGGAGAGGAGCCCGGACAGCCGGGAGGAAGCGCTGTGGAGAGGCTGGAGCACTTCCTCGAGAGGGAGTACCACGTGACGCAGAACTGCGCCACGATCGGCCAAGACCCGGGCCTGATGGGGCGAGTCGGTCGAGTCGTGCTGTGTGGGGAGAGAGACGGAGTGCTGTTCAGAGGGATGAGCCTGAACCACATCTGTCTGGAGCTGGATGGTGAGCTGGAGGGACTGACGTCTTGTTCTGTTGTAGATGAAACAGAGGCATATGTTTTCTAACTGGGAAATTATTTAGTGAAAACGGTTTTACACAAGTTTAAGTTCTCATCTTTCTCAAACCGTCTTCTTTCCCCTGTCTCCAGTTATGTCAGGGAACTCCGCAGACTCGTACTCGGAGGGAGAGTCTGACCGGGAGCCGGCGAAGGAGAAGCCCGAGGTGCTTGGCCCGACTCCTGCTCTGAGCCCTCCGCCCACGCTGCTCTACGTCAGGAAGGGCAAGAACAACGGGCGGGTGGGGCGACCTAAGAAGATCAAGAGCATCCACCCTCCTCCATCCACCCCTTCACCCCCGCCTCCACCACTCATGCCTGCAAACCGAAGGAGAGGAACAGGTCGGCCCTTTGTGTGTCAGTTACGACTTTACTCCGTTTTAACGAAACAGAAAATTGTGCATTTCAGATGAAAGAGCAGCAAAACAAAAATAACAGAATAATAAAGACAAAGTATCATAGTTTATTTTTATGCAAACTGTATCACATGTCCACTGTCATGACAATTGATTATTTCACCAGATTATAATTTAAAAAATAAAGATCGACATTTAAGCACGGAAGGCATAAAAAGATTTGTCAGCTTGTAATTTTGGAGTAAGTTTAATTGTCAAGTTTGGAGATAAAAGCAGGAATATTTCTTTCATCTCCCATATATAACTTTAGATTGTTCGTGTGCGCTCAAAGTGAGTGTTTGTATTAAAGTCGAGAGGAGGTTTCATTATCCTCGTGCCAAGTGGGAGAAGCAATTTAAGGAGTTAATGAGAAACATGCTTTAATTTCCTCTGTGCTGTATAGGAAAGCGAGGTGTCCTAAAGCGTCCCTGGTCGGAGGCGGAGCGCGCCGCGGTCGAAGAGCACCTGACTCAGAACATTAATGAGCTGCGGGTCCCCGCCAAGGCCGACTGCGAGCGCTGCCTGCAGCAGTGCCCCCTGCTGGTCAACAACCACCGCGACTGGAGAGCCGTCAAGTTCTACTGCCACAACCGCATCCAGCTGCTGAAGAAGAACCAGCGCCGGGAAGGCCAGCCTCAGCCCCTCACCGTCTGCTGAGGGGAGGAAGCAGGGTCGTTCCCGCGTCCCATTCAGGGCGGCTGGTCTCAGACGGTACCCCGCTCAGCCCGCAAAACGCACTAATCCTGGACTCCTACATTTCCTCCCTCACTCTCTGGTTGTCTTGTTTCCGACGAGCCTTTTCATTGACTCTTTAAATTCCTTTGTGGTCCTGGTTCTGACAGGACCTGGGGAGGTGGAGAAGACGCCCTGTGGAACTCCGTCACGGCACTGACGACATCCTGCCCTCCGTTCTTGTACATGAAAAAAAAATCTCTTTTTTTTTTTCCCCCTTCCGAATTAGATACACTATACTGAAATGTAAACAAATGGGGCAGCTGATCTACAGTGTTGTTATATTAACGTTGTGAAGTAGCGTTTGTGTTTGATGCACTAGGAGACGTAAATAGGACTTATTGGCCTGAGCTTGGGCTACACTTTTCCTTCATAGCAGCTTTATGATTAGAGTAGGCCAAACTACAGCTAACCAATATCCTCAAATAAGCTAGTTCTTTTCATACAAGCCCTAACCCTTCGTACAACTGACTGTGCAATTCTTACCGTTTCCTTCTTGATATATGGATCTTAATTTACATGTGAGGTACTAGACGGTTTAGGGTTTTGATTAATTTTTTTTATCTGATTCGTTTGTTTTAAGAGACACATTTCATAACGACAAGGATGATTTCGGAGCTGTGATGCTCGTTACGGACGGACAGCTTCCAATATTACGAGTCTGTGAAGTAAGCCGATCTTCAGCTGAAGATCCAGAACCGTAAGATCTCCTGTGAAACCCGTCTGCTTTTCAAGATGTTTTTTTTTTTTTTTAAATTAAAGAAGGTGCTATAGGCCAATAAGCTGGTTATCACTTTAAACGTGGAGAATTTCTTAAAGGTTACCTTTAAAAAAAAAAAAAAAAAAAAAAAAAAAAAAAAGAAAGAAAAAAAAACCCAACCCTTCTTGCGTCGTCTGTGTTGGCCCTTTTTATTTTCTTTTTTTTACCCCGATGGCTAGAGCTCCTCCTGTCTTTTCTACGACACTACACGTTTTGCAGCTCGACCAGATTTTCAGCGTGGCTCAAAATCTGTGTCTGACGAAACGAAACAAAACCTCCATGAGACCTCAAAACAGATACTTGAAGTTATTTAAACCTTTGGCAGAATCTTCTCTCCTGCTCTAGCCTGGCCAGTTACGTTGTACATAACAAATATATTATCATTATGCTAACTGGTTTTTTTTTTTTTTTTTGTGCTAGACGTCATAAAGCTTTCTCCACTTCTGAGTTCTTGCTGTCTGTATATAATATATGTCTGTTTTTGTAAATACTCCTCAGAGAAACAAAGGAAAAACACAATGTATGACATGCTTTGGTTATTGTCTTGTTATTCTTTTTGTTGTTTTTTTATATATAAATTCTACTAAAACGTAAAGCTTTATGGTTTGTGCTGTGTTTTTTAAATTTATTTTGTTAAAGGTGAAAGAGTTTGTTTTTCTTACAGGAGATGTACATTTCACCCTAAAGCTCGGAAATGATTTTACATAAAGTCCCAGTGGAGATGGCCTCCGTGACTCGTAGGTTGCGGTACTTCAGTTCCTCTGGCTGGGACTCCTCAAAGCGCTGACATTGTTCTGTCCAAACTATTTCTGGACTGTTTGGCTGGATGTCTCTGATCGCTGTCTCTTGGTGCTGAAGAAGGCCAAGGTTTTCTGCAGACTGTCAAATGGGTTTTTAAGACAGGAATGAGAAACCTACTGCCAAAGAGTCCATAAATAACCAAAAACAACCTGCCTTCAGTTCCTGGAGTTAGACTGTGTAGCTGCTGGAACTGCCTGGCTCTCATCATTGGCTAACTGCTGTAAAGGTTCAAGCTGAATCAGTGTGTGTGTGTGTGGCAGGTGAGGTTGTTGACGTTACGTAGCCAACTAAAACTTCACAACAACTTCTCTCAAACTGTGACGACTTTCAGAACTCCTGAGAACGTGGCTTGGTAGCTGTGGGCCATTTTTTTTGTTGCAGGTGTTTGAAGAACGGTGAGTTAAAAAAAAAAAAAAGTCATTCTGTGCGTGTTGTTGTCTGATGTGTGAAATTATGTTGTTAGCACAGTTACATTGTCGTATTTTGGGCTGAGACTGAGCCTTACTGGACGATTACACATCACCAGCGCTGACGGCAGCGGTCTACCAGAACAACAACCGGCACAGTCAGCCACAACTACAGGACCAAGGCAGGACCTGAAGAGCCAGCTGAAGGGTAAGAACAAAGTCCAAGCCATCAACACGTATGGTGCCAGTCATCAGATACCTTGCTGGTATAATAACCCGGCCAAAGGAGGAAATAGAAGCCACTGACATGAAGACACGAAAGCTCCTCACAATGCAGGGAGGGTTTCACCCTGAGACTGTACACTAAGAGAGAGGAGGGAGGCAGAGGGCTACTGAGCATCAGAGCCACTGTACAGGATGAAATGACCAAGATCCTGGAGTACATCAGGAAGAAAGCACCCAATGATGATCTGCTGAGTGAATGTCTCACACAGCAGAGACCCAGTGTGAAAGAGAAGAAAGGAACCTTCATGGAAGGACAAGCTCCTGCACGGCATGTACCACCGGCAGATTGAGGAAGTGGCTGATATCAACAAGTCCTACCAGTGACTAGAAAGGGCTGGACTGAAGGACAGCACAGAGGCACTAATCATGGCAGCACAGGAGCAATAGAGGCCGGGGTCTAAGACCCAAGATGCAGACTGTAAAGATGCTCCTGAGACAGTCCAGCACATATTAGCAGGTTGTAACATGCAGGCAGGTAAAGCGTACATAGAACGCCATAACCACGTGGCTGGAATAGTCTACAGGAACATCTGTACTGAGTATAGGCTGGAAGTCCCACAGTCAAAGAGGGAAACAGGAGGTCATAACAGCAAAAACCTTCTGTATACCCCAACAACAGTGACAAGATGCTGATTTATGGTCATACACACAATTTACACGCTTTTATTTTTACTCTATGCTTAGTTTATTTTCTTTAAAAACCAGTAGTCTACAACAATTCCATTTCTTCTTCTTAATAATAATAATAATAATAATGAATAATATAATTAATGTTTTCAGGTTAACCGACTGCATCTCTCGCCTGCAGCTCCTGTTGCGAACACTAGATGGCGGCGTTGCTTCATAAATCACAAACAGCCTGATGCTGTCCAGCAGAAAGAAAGTAAAAGTTCACGTCACACAGAATTAAATGAACAGGTTAAAGTTCAGAGTTCAGACACAAAACTACAACACTTTTAAAGTAAGTTCCTCTTAATCATCTCTTGCTTTCCCGCCTGGAGTTTGTTAAAAGTTCTACACAACAGCATACATTTAAATAGATGCTATAATATTTGGTAGTTTTTAAGACTCTTGTCCAGTCAAAGTTAGAGCTCTGTCTTTAAAACAGCTTTATTTGATTTCATTATCACCCGCTACCAAAGGTGAAGGTGTCCGTGTGTGTATGTAGTGTTAGCAAAATCTCATGAACCACTGAATGAATTTGTAATGAAACCCTCAGAAAATAATCATTGGATGTCTATCTACAAGTGATTGAAACAACACAACTCAACATGGCCACCACGGCTAAGTGACCTTATTAAATATAAAAATGGTCAGTTTTACTGATACTGAGCTAAAATTTGAGATATTATAAGCTGAGAATCACAAGATCCTTAAACCTTTGCCAATAATTAGCTGAGTCAACTCTGTCTGTTAGCAAAATATCTCATGAGCTACTGGACAGATGTTAATGAAACTTCCAGGAAGTAATCAGTGGACGTGCATCTACAACCCATTAACTTTTGGAGTCTGTTCAATTCAAGATGGCCGCAACAGCCAGCTGATCTTAGGAAAAACTCAGATTTTTGCTTAAAAAAGACCTCACAACGCCGTGCACAGGGTTTGACCAAAGCTTATGCAGCTTCATCATTTCTCAATGTAGGTTCAAACTCTGGCGGGTGATAAGCATTCCTTCAAGAAACGCTAGGCCTTTTAATTTTATTGTACTTTCAGTAACAGTGGGTGGAAGCTTTACCACAGGTGAGATGTTTTTGATGTGGTTGATTGGATGCTCGTTTACAGAACCGCAGACAGGTGTGAAGGCAGATCAGTAAAGTTACTTCATGCAACTTAAAGTGGGCGAGCAGGTTTCTGTTTTGCCCAGAAGGTGGCAGTGAAGAGACGAGATGAAACCATCTTTTCATCCTGAAGTTTTATTAATCCGAGAAGGCGCTGCCTGGTATTTACCCACAGCACACAGAACACTGGGGGGCCTTCACCTCTGTGTACTGACATTTAACAGAGTTTCTGGAGCAGCGCGTGCTGGGCTGCGGAGACGTGGACGCCTCGCTCCTACACACAGCACAGGTCCAACCCCGAATGCCTTCCCCAGACACCTGAAAGCAGACCTATCAGGACATCTATGAGACAGCACACAGCAGATACTGGGTAGCTACACACAAAACACAAAGATTGACGCTTTCATTAAGGTCAAAGGTCAGAGACAGCACTTTTAAAAAAGGCCTTTAAAACATCAATTGTGATTAACCTGAAGGGCAGAGCGAAGACGCGAATTATGCCAACTCTGCACCTTTTTTCCTCAGCTCAGACACGGAGCAGATTAGTGTGTTTGCTGAAGCTTTGACCTGTGGGCGCTCCAGGCTTGGAGCAGCATCGTCCTGTATCCTGCTCCTTCAGTGCAGACTGAACGGGTCAAAGTACTGCCGGTGTCAACCTGTTTTAGCTTCAGCTCATATGAAAATAAGACGTTCCTGGGAAAACCAGTTGGATATCAGTAAGGCGTGTTTTCATGTCTGAGGTCAACACGCCTGCCAACTGTCCCGATTTGGGCAAGATAGTCCCAGACACCCGAAGGTCTCGCATTCGACGAGCACTAGTTTGGCTAACCTGGGTAAATAGCAAGGCAGGACGAAAAGAATGCTTTGTTTCTCTTGGGCGAAATCCTGACAGCCGCGTGAAGAAGAACACCGTTGTGCGCAAATTGTGCCGAATGGAAGTTTTGCATCACCGCAGCACGTCACGCTTAAGGTGTCGTTTAAGCACAAAACGTGTTGGCTGGCACTGATAGTGAAGCTACAGCCGTCCTGTCAGTAGGACGATGTCTCCTGACTGTCCAACCAGCCCACAGAGACCAGGTGATGGAGATCAGAGCAAAGCACCTGAGTAAAAGCTCAGCTGACCGCTGGCCTCCTTGTAGAGGCGTTTGCTCCCTGGAGTGTCTGGTCCTTAGCCTTACCTGTGGTTTCCCTCGCAGACTCTCCTCCTTGTGTCCAGGGATCAGTTCAGATACTCATATTGAACACATAGAAACAAAAACCAATAAGAATCTGGACCCTAAAGCATTCCTTCTCCACCTTGTATCGATTTACTTTTGCAAATCCAGTTGGTTAATTCAACGTGTTTTTATAATTTGCCTAAGAAACTTAGCCTCAAATCCACCCTGGCTTTTAAAATGTGCATAATCAGCCAATTAAAAGTGGAAAGCAAAAATAAATCATTTAACAGTCGTGATAATATATTCAGATGTAGCATGTCGGTGATAGAACACGACACACTGCTCTCACCTACCGGAAAGTGTATCGGCTGCTCTTAGGAGCTGGAGCCGTGGGGTTGACTTTGGGAAGACTGGCCCCTGAATCAATCAGTCAGTCAGCTTAATTCGTACCTGTAGGTGGATTTGATTTGGGTGAAGTGAGTTCAGCTTTCTCTTCCACACACCAGACGTCGATGAGGAGGAGCTGAAGAAGATTTATGGATGGATAAATATAGACCCAAGCATGAATAAAAGAAGCCGAGCGCACAGTGCTTTCAAAGAAATTCCTCCTCCATCTAAGACAAAATAAGATGCGATGGGCTCAAACAGGATAAAGAAAACTGACTAAAAGATTAAACCATGTGAAAACTATGCTGAGGTGCATTTAAGAAATTGATGGCAACAAGAGCAGAGCTGGTTTTACATTTCGGCACTTGGTACCATCTTGACAGAAACAGCTGCAACTGGATGAGGCATGTCCTTTAAAATGGATCCAGATGTCCTCTGCACCCGCCTGCAGTCCAGGGATTCTGGATCCAGCTGCATCCCGTCCTCGCCTTACTGGACCGCTTCACTGTCTGGTCAGAGAAAGATTGCCGAAATAAGACACCGTGCAGAAGGATAAAACCGGTCCAACAAAAGTCGGAAGAGTTTTTTTGGCTTCACAGTTTAGCCTGAAAAGCCAGCTTACAGTCAATGACTGTGCCAAGATATCTGTATGATTCAACGCACCCTACAGTCTGACTCTTTAAAAGACCGCGTTCCCGATGCCCGGGGTTGTTTTACTAAAACCAACGTGGGTGTCCTTGGGTTTTTTTTTCAAATGTTCCATCAGCAAAAAGGATTCCTCTCACCACTGAACGAAGTCCTGAACCGCCGTGGCGTGGCGTGGTGTTTCGTTTTCTGCGTACTTTAAACTAAAACAGTCGTCGCCTGCTGCCGCGGCGCAGGAGAGGTGACAGAGCACGACCCTGTGGGGGATGACCGGATCGGACAGGGAGCGTTCACTCCCGTTCTCTGACTTTTTTTTTTTTCCTTCGAAAGTCTAAAATCCAGCCCACAAGACTCAAACTTATGTCAAACTGTTGAATGTGGGGCCAGAATTTGAGGCTGAATGGTGTTAAAAGCAGGACAAAAAAACAACAAAGAAAACCTGCTGAATAAAAGCCGTGCCTGTGTTCCCTTTCCCTCAAGATGCCATTCTTTTCTTTCTTTAAGAGTTCAGACCTCAGCTGTTTTTTTTTTTTTTATTTTTGGTAAAAAAAAATTTCCTCACAATGGACGCCAGTGCAATGAGTCTAAAATCCTTCAGGGTGTCTTTGGTCACAGCTGTTTGGCACAAACCTCTGGTCCCTGACTCTTGTTTGTGCTTAAGGAAGAGAAAGCCATCACAATATCCGTGTGTTCGGTATTACAGTGACGACCGCCTTCGAGTTTGACTCGGTTTGTTAAAATCAGAAACATCAAACAAAGAGTAAGAGCAGTTAAGAGCATTTGCAAGGTCGAAGTCTGACTTCACACCTACTAAAATGACAAGGCTTCAGTTTTTGTAGTTACATATGCCAGCTATGGCTTTCAAGCTGGACCAGGCAGAACCAAGGTTATTAGTGGCTATTTTGTTTTTCAGTTTGATTTTATAGTCCTGTTTTGCCTTTGAAAGGTCTATTTCCAGCTCCTGAGTGGCTGTGTGTAAAACCGAGGCTGAGCCAGATTTAAAAGCACTTCTCCCAGCCTGTAAACTGCATTTCACAGCTTTTCTAACCCAGAGCTTGTTGTTTTGGAAGATTTTGACCTGGTTTTGCTTGGTATGATCATATCTCTGCAGAAGGCCACATGGGAACGCGTGTTACATCTGTGAGGTCATCTAAATCCCCACCACACGCCTCTGTGATAACAGTCCTGCAGGAAAGGCATGGACTCCTCTGTCCAAACTGTACCGCCCTTCATTTGTAATTTTTCCCTTTTTTGAAACAGTTTTTGTATGCTGGTGAGAGCTGGACACAGTTGGGATTTCCACTGCCCTGGGAAGGTAGGGGAAAGGATTTGTTTGCCTCCTTTACTGACCGATAACAGAGATCAAGGGTCTTTTCACGCCTGGTGGGACAGGATTCATACTGGGCAAAGTTGGTTAAAATGCCCTAATACGAAGCATCGGGCATCAGACAAGATAGACTGAAGCCTCTGCAGGACATCAGAAATAGTTTCCCAGGCAGATGAGGCATTGGTTTTAGGGTGAATGTATACAACGGTGCTAAAACCCTGCCCTGTGGGGGGAACTCATGGGGCAGGGAAAAGGGCCGCAGAGATAACCGGTGAAAGTTCCCCATCGGGAGTGCAGATGCGCTCTCTCTGAGTCACAGAAGTGCAGGATCTTTGGTTAACATAGAGACACATCCCCTGCCACCCTGAGTTTTCCGTCATCCTGTCACCCGAGCGTCTCGCTCCAAACAATGTGGTGCCTCGAAGCCGCTGACAGACAGGCCTTCGTCCTCGCCGTGATTTCTTAGCCAGGTCACGGCGAACGCCATCAGGTAGCGTTCTTTAAACCCCACTTTATTCCTGAGGGGCCCGACGTTCGCCAGGATCATCGAGGGCAGCAGAGTCTGGTTGAGCTGCAGTCTCCTCAGCGGCAGCCGGACGCCTCTTCGCTTCCCTCTCTTCCTCCTTCCACTCTCCCGTGCATCGCCAAAAGATTTCTCCTTGTCTTCTGGTCTCTGTAGCAGGATGTCTGACACACCAACCGGCCTCACAAAGTTCAGCTTCAGCAGCTCATTTCTGCTGGAGCTGGCTCTGGGGTTTGAGAAAGACATAGTAAAAATATAGAGCATTGAGGACACTGACAATCATGTTAAAACAGTATTCTTAACTTTCAAACACATAAAAACATAAAATCAAAGTGATGCTGACATGAGGAAGCTAAAACTCAGTCTCACTGCCGGTCGCAGTGTGTGGATGTGCCCCGGAGGAATAATCCTGTATTTACTTGGAATCAAATTGTACAATATTGCCCACCACTACTTGTGTTGTCCCTGTGTGACTGTGCCTCCGCTGATTCTTCCGATGACTGAATTTTGTTCCTCAGTGTGAAACATGTTGGCTCACCTCTGAACTCGCCTGTCTGCTCGCTCTCCACCGAGCTCCTCCTTGGACTCCTCTCCTTCCTAAAATAAACAAATAAACAAGTGATAAATCACAACAACCAAGATACATTTGTCATCTGCACCATCCCATTAATCTTCCTACACAACTCTGATGTGACAAAGAACTCTCTTGATTGTTCCTGTGAGTAAATCAAAGTTTTAACAAACCTTTCTCAGGGTGTACAGCGACTGCCATTAACGTCATGACAAATCATTAATGCGTGATCTTAAACATTGCCAAAGAATCTAATGTTCAGTAGTTTAGCAACAAGATGATAGAAGTTGGATTTTTGGGATCTTTAATCTTACAAATTACTGCTGTTAGGTTGACCATTAACAGGACCAGTTTAGGCTTTTCTTCACAGACTTCACATACCCGTTTCATTACGAGGATCCCAAATGAATTTCATTTATCTTTGTGATGATACAGTTTCAGATAAGACTCCACTTTTTATTGGATGTGACTTTTCTGAAACAGCTGATACACTTTTTTTTTGCCATAGAATAAGTATCACCACAGAAATGTGCATTTTACACTTTAGTCAAAAATAATTTGCCTGGATTTTGCAAAACTGTCCATTTCTGACATCAGCTTAATAAAATCTACAACCTGTGTCCAACAGGTGTAAAGTTTTTGCTCCCTGCCTCAAATATTTCACATTAGTTTCCCATCTGAAGTTTCGGTAAACCGTTAAAAACCATCCGTTCGTTCCTTCAGTCTGAGATACTTGGTGGGATTTAGTTTGTGTGTTTAGGATAGTTATCCTGCTCAAAAGTCCACTTGGGCTTCAGCGTTCAGCGTTCAGCTTTCAGACAGATGGCCTGCCAATCAATTCGGTCGTGTTTTAATTTGCAGACCCGATACGGGAGTTAAAGACAGCAGGCTGACAGGATCTGGGGAATAGAAGCAAGAAGGTTTGGAGCGTTTCAGTCACTTCGTTGCAGAGGAAGTTAAAAGTTTTTCAGCTGAAGAGAGACTTTTAGATTTTGAACCGAACATATTTTTGTTGTTTCTGTAACTAAAACACATCCATCTTTAATCTATCTGAGCACACAGATTAATAGCTTTTTGGTCAGGTTTGGGCATGAAAAACATTTACTCAAAACTAAGCCTTGGTGTGCAATTAACATGCAGCCAATAATAATAATAATAAAAAAACTTATGGAGAAATGAGTTTTATTCTTTCTGGACCATTTATAATCCCCATGGCTCAGTCAAGGAAATCCAGATTGAAGTAAAACCTTTAAACTTTAAAGGGTAAAAAAGAAGATTAACTTCATAAAAAGTACACCAAATGTCATTTTCTGTGAAAATGCAGTGCAAACGCAAAAGAAAAAACATGCTAAATTTTGCCTGAGAAGCTAAAACTAAGTTGTTAAAGCTAAATAAAGTAGGACACAAGCTAGAAGCCAAAAGTAGCAAAAGGCTGGCTAAAAGTGTCTGTAGGCGTACTTTCAGCCCACCTTTTTGTAGCACATGGCTTGTTAAAAGCTTAAGATATAAAACTAAACTGCATTAAAAAGTAAGCTAAAAGTAGGAAAACACTAGTTAAAAGCTCAAAGTATCTAAAGGTTAACCTAAAGTAGCAAATGCTTGCTTAAAAAAAGAAAGGCTTACTAAAATACTTGCTAAATAATAATAAAAAAAGCTAGTTAAAAGTAGTAAAAGCCTAGCTAAAAGTAGCTAAAGCTTGTTAAAGGTAGCAAATGGGGAATTGAAAGCTAAAGTAGTAAAAACTGGAGTGTAAGCAGTCCATAAGGGGGCTGTGGGTGCATCGTGTTAGCTCGGCACATGCAGCAATTCTGGTGTAGGTCATGGAGGTCATGAGGATCTTCTCACCAGTTCTTACAGGTTTTTCCATCAGCTTGTAACGAGAGGAGGAGCAGCTGCCACAGCAGACGCGCCCGACGCTGCCCGACAGGATGGTGTTTCCCTGGTGCGTCTGTGAACCACCGGTGAGGACAGGAGGTGGGACATTTGCTCCCTTCGTCTGTCACACAGGAAGCGTCGGCGTTGCACGATGAACTCGTGATGAGCGAATTGTAAGGTCGCCTGTGTTCAGCGTCAGAAGCACAGAATCAGCACTGAGCTTGAACAGTTAGTTTGCTCAAAGGTGTTTTAGACAGTTGTTAGTAGCCTGATTGTCTCTGCGGATTAGACCTGCGTGAGGATGAAGCCGCACACAACGTCTTCATTGTTTACAAGCAAGATGAGTCAAATTTAACCCAACTTCTCTTCTTATTCCAATAAAACCACCCCTCACACTGAAGCACAGTGGTGGCAGCATTGTGCTCTGGGAATGCCATTCATAAGGAGGGCCTGAAACCAACAAAATCTACGGCCACCTAACCTTAGAAAGCACAACTCAGGCAGTTTTACAGATATTGTTCTAAAACGTGATGTGGTAGTATCCGAGAGTCGTTCACAACTCATAGTCTGAGTGTTACATCTCACAGTGAGATCACTCGTAACGTTATTTTTCGAAGTTTGACCAAAACGGTTACGACTCTATATGCATTTCTTCAATAAATACTAGGCCTTTATTTTATTTTTTGTTAAAGATATTCGATCTTTCAGATGTGTCAGACTTAGTTTTCCACCGTTTCTGTGGGCTGTGTTTGAAATCAGTGCGTGTGCTTTTTGAGTTGTGTAACACAACTATAATTTCCCATGGCATAGGACAACTGCAGATCATTGGGAGGAGTGACACAGAGACAGACATCTGACAATAACTGCTTTTAAGCCTGAGCCCTCACCAGCCCCAGCATGAGTCAGCTCAGTACAGAACCTATAGACGTGTGGGCCCAAACCTTTGATTGGGGCTTTAAAACAAAGTCATTCGGGCTGGAGGACAGCTGTCATTTTGAACTCTTTTTGTGCGGCTTTGAAGCTAACATAGAGCTAAGTAGCTCCGCTTAGCAGGACTGGAGACATGGAAGCCTCTTTGGTGAACAGGTCTAAGAACAAAAACATCATAGAAGCACCTTTAGTTTATTTTAGTACAATTACTAAACAAACAATATGAATAATAATTCATTATTTTCAAAAGATCCATGCTGTCTGACTCCTGACAGAGTATTTATAGCAAAGACAATTTACTGATCGCAGCAGCTTCCTTTGAATGACTTGCTGGTGTTTCTGTGAGTCACTCAGAACAAACCGTCTGCTCGTCTGCACTTCTTAGGTAGCTGCAGGTCTCTTTCTCAGTATTTTCTAGCAGTCTTTGAAGGAATACATATCGCCCAGCACCTTTTGTGCCAGAGTTTTAGACTAAGATCAGTTTGTGTCGAGAAAGAAACCGAGCTGTAGACGTTTCTGTCGAACCTTGAGGGTAATGTTGCACGCGCGGCGTGAGATCTCACAAGTGCTCGGAGCACGTGTTGGGAATTACTTCCAGCTCCTACCCCACCACGGTTTAGTAAATGTCTGCAAATCGGAATGAGCTGTAGTCGTTTTTGTGCCATCTTGAATGAGGTTGACTCCAAAGGTTAATCAGTTGCAGACGTACATCCTATAGTTACATTTCTATAAGTTACGTTAAAATCCGTCCACTGAGTCATTAGATATTTTGCTAACAGACTAAGAAACATGCATGCACAGACATTAGCACCCTTTTCCCTGAGCGGCAGGTGATAATCATGTCTCTCCTGTCTGTGTAAACCTCACACTATTTACTTTACCCGTATTTCTTCCAAAAAGCGTTTTGCTGTTTAGTTCTCTCTGGACTATAATTTCAGCATCCAGATTTGACATTTTCATCATCTTCTCCTCAAACCTAATTACTGTTTATCTTCATATCCGGGCTCTTGCAAACTCTTGCACGGCACGCAGCTTTCATTTCTCTTTGCTACCTGAGCTGATTGGGACCTGATGTGAATTGAGGAAATGATAAGCTAAATGTGATGTCAGGTCCTAGGTTAAGGATTATAATCCTACTGCTGCAGCTCTGAGCTGTGATTAAGCTGTTTTTTTCTTCTTTCCCCTTATTATTACCATTTAGATTTTGCCTAACTCCAGCACACCCGGCAGGAACAAAAACAATTAAACAGCATTAATAAATCCCCCCTGCTAAGGCTGAAGAGGCGTCGGTGCTGTATATCAGCTGATGAGAGGACATATCCTTACACCCCCCCCCCAAACCCACAGGTAACAGCGGTCAAGCACAGCTAAAAAAAACCCAAACAAAAAACCATGGAGCTGTGGTTAATTAGCCTGTTTTATTTATTGTAATTTCTGCACTATTGACAGCAGCTCCTGAGAGAGAGACTGCAGTCAAAGAGAATTAATGTCATTGAAACTGTGTACCACAACAAATCTAATTAAACATTTTTTGGAGCCCTGATGTGGACGCCCCAGAGGTAGAGTGGCTGCTGGGAGAGAGAGACAGAGGTAAACCTTCAGCTGTGGGTTTTATTCCTTTAGAGTAAACAAGTGATCACATCCAAAAATACAGACGAATAGTCAGAATGGAGTCAGAAAAGGACTCAAGTCAATATTTTTTTATATAGCAGCTATCAAGCAGAGAAACCATTTATTATTAATAATAATAATAGGCCTAGCATTCCTTGAAGAGATGCATATAATCCTCCACCTTTCATGTCAGTTTTAGTCTAAAGAGAATTTAAAAATATCTCATGAAATATTGTAAGATGTCATGCTCAGAGGGTGTGTTGTGAACAACACTCATCTACTACCACATCCTGTATAATACATTATATAATATCTGTAAAACTGAGGGGTTAGAGCCATTTATGTGTTTGCTAAAGTCGATTAGCTACAGCAGCCATTTAGAAACAGATAGACTCCAAACGTTGGTCAGCTGTAGATGTACATCCAATGATTACTTCCTTAGTTTCATGAAATCCGTTGAGTGGGTCCTGAGATATTTTGCTAACAGACAAGCACAAGCACGGCTGAGTCCAAACAGGTATTGACACAATTTTTTAAAGTTCTTGCACAGTCTCCTACCGCACTAAATTTTGGGGTCAACATCTGTAAAACTAACCGACTTTTAGACATTTTTTGTGTTTCTTTTGTTCAAGTCTTGGTAAAATCAGTCCACAGGTTCATGAGGTATTTCGCTAACACACAGAAATCCACGTGCACACAGACAAAGACGATACCTGTCTGCCTTCACCTTTCGCTGGCAGGTGATAATAATCAAAAATAATATTAACAAATTAAAACCCACTTGAGCTCTGTAAAAACTGATTCATGAGGTTTGTGCAGAAAGCTTCTAAAGAAAATAAAATAATTTCCATCATTAAAAATCAGGTCAGCTGCTCATATTATTCAGTTTATATTTCACTTTTGAACCCCAAGTTAATAATAAAACGATTCTGAACAAACAGTTTTTCACTCACCTGACAAGAACATTTTAAATCTGGTAATTCTTTTTTCTTCTAAAGTCACACATGAACACACTTCTTCATTCACTACACCTGCTTTATCTCATGCAGGGTCTCACACACACACACACACACACACACACCTATAGGACCCATTTGGACTCACCACTTAACCCAACATGCTTGTTTTAAGACTGTAGAAGAAAACCAGGGTGCCCAGAGGGAGAAAAATTCAAACTACTTCATCACTTTTCATAGATGACTAACTCCATTCGATAAACTAAATGTGCAGCAGTAATAATACTGTCACTCCGCAAGTCTATGATGAAGCATTTGGGGTAGTTTTTTTTAAAAATCTGTACAAGTTTCTGTGAGAGTGAGAGGTTATGTGTCTGTGTATTGTTTTAGTTGCCCTTATTTTCATCTCTAGAGCCATTAATGGAACCATTTATAAAGATGTGTTAGTGAGCTGCATAACAAAATAGACAAATTAAAGCTAGTTTAAGATCTTTATTTGTGTTTTTTATGCATGACAGGTTGATGGGAGAGGTTTTTCTACATAAACGTATTTTTTCCGCACATAAAAGATTGTTTGAATGTTCCTCACAGACCAGCTGTGTAACCTCTTAAGTGATGGTTCTCTTTTATATTCTTCTTCCTGCATGACGCTGTGGAAAGAAGAAGAGATGCTGCTATTTCCTGTTTTCTGAAGTGACGTGCGCTGAAGAAAAGAAGGGAGATCTTTGTTGTTTGCGCCCGTTCGGTAAATGAGACACTTGAGATCAGATGCTCTATGTGCTGCATGCTATGCTTCATACGTTCAATGTTACACATATAGATCGGCTTGGGGTGGAAATTAGAGTATTACTGATAAAGTAAAGACGACGTCACTGAAAGGAGCACATCTGACTCATGTGGAGCAACAATCATGACAGAGGGAAAACATGTCCTTTAAGTCCTGGAATACCACATTATTATTATTATTATTATTATTATTATTATTATTATTATTATTATTATTATTATTGTTGTTGTTGTTGTTGTTATTTTAATGTGAAACACTAAATTAATTTAAAAGGAATGGTCAGACAAAATGCAAATAGTTCGTATTATTGAGAATAAATGCTTTATTTTGGCACAAGTGTACAAAAACTAATTGGGTTTATGTTGACTGGGATTTAGTAATAATAAAAAATAAGAATAGAACTTGATTGCTTGTGGTTTGAACTGAATAAGTTATTACTACTAAGAAAAATGAAATAGCACAGACTTTTCTTAGTAGAATTTAAGCAAAATCAGTTACATAATTGAATAAGACCAACATTTTAGACTTAGAATTTAGTTGGTTTAATGTTTTTAAAGGTTTAAACTAAATCATGTTGGTTGTACTAAAAGGAGAAGTCAAAATATAAAAACCTCAGGTTTGTGGACTTAGAATTACCTAAAATAAAACCTCTGTATGTTTTAGAGTGTAAAAATAAATTGCAGTTTCCTACTTTGCTTTTCCATCATAACATAAAGATCTGACAGCTGTGTGACTATAAGATCATATTTTGTTTTATGTCCTTTTTTAAAACTGCCACAACTTAAAGGTGAGAATAATCATCCCAGAAGTAGCAGCAGGGGTCTCCAATCCTGGTCCTGGAGGGCCACCATCCTGCATGTTTTACTTGTTTCTCTGCTCCAACACACCTGATTTGAATCAATGGCTGATTAACAGGCTTCTGCAGAACATGAAGAGGTGATTTAACCACTGAATCAGGTGTGTTGGAGCAGGTAAACAAGGAAAACATGCAGGATGGTGGCCCTCCAGGACCAGGATTGGAGACCCCTGGTAAAGTCTTATGTCCTGCATGATGAAATATATTTGAAAGAGATGCTGTGACTGGAGCTCGCTCATGCAGACGATGGGAGGAAAGCATGACGAACAGAATGCAACCTTTACTTTGCAGATTTAACAACGACAAGCTATAAACAGGCTGAGGGGAAACACAAAGACCAAGTGTCGGGGCTGCAGTGGTTCACAGATGAGAAAACCAGAGACTGGGCTGACTAGGAAGTGGGAACGGGTGAGTAATTACAAACTAGAGACAGGTGCAGGTGGGCGTGACAGGCTGACGTGGAAAAATCACAGAGGAGACGAACTGAGGGAGAGTGAAGGATGACACGAGGAACACAGAGGGCACGGGGAGCAGAACTACCCAAAAAAACATGTTATAAAGAAACACCAGGAACAAAATGAGACACAAGATTCACAAGAAAACAGCCAGATCCCGACACCAAGAAGGTTGGAAGGCACAGAGTGAGACCACAAGACACTCAAACTGACAACCACCAAAGAGAGGCGCTGAAGAGTGTGCTTTATGAGCAAAAGCCAATAAAAAGAAAAGCCCCAAAACAAACTATTCTTACAGGGAGAGCAGTAAAGACACTTCAGGTTACAAAAAACAAAAACAACAACAACAAGAAAGAAGTGACAGGAAAGTACTCACAGATACCCAGAGGCAGAATCAATCCTCACTTTTTACCAATAAAACATATTGATTGGTGTTCTCTCTGACTGTTTACCTTTTTAACCAAACAGAAGCTGTTCGTTTCAGGAGGCTGAGGACCTTGACACGTACGGACCTGACTTTGCCTCAAGTCTTTCTGCCCTTTATTTCATTTCAAACTTTGCAATCCCCTCTCTCTCTACCCAACAATGCGACATTGTCCGTCCCCTAAGAGGCAAGCGTGTTGGAAAGAGATTCCTCCAAGTAACCGCAGCTGAACTTCAAAAATCCTGTGAACGGAGCTCAGATTTTCTGTTATTTTGCAGAAAGAAAAATCAGTGAAATCAAATGTGACTCTGTCTGCCCGGCGCCGCTGTGTGCTTTTTAAAGCTGGGAGAAGAGGCATTGGTTTGCGCTTCAATGCTCCCAACAGAACCCAAAGAGGTCCGGGTCGGCCCCGGAAGGTGATGGGAAACCGTGAAAGTGTTGGAAAGCCTGGAGAAGTTTTCCAACAGCTCTACGTCCTCACCCTGAAGCTGCTTAATCTGCATTTAGTCAGACTTTCCCGTTGTATTTACTAGAACAAAGTTTTCCTGCGTCTTCAAAAAGTAACAACTTCTGCCAAATTTGTAGATAGTTACAAAAACACACACACCAACAGGGATTTGTGTATCAAAAAAAAAAAAATAGACATAGACAAAAAGACAAAGCCTGGACTGCGAGAACGACTAGAAAAGCAGGGCTCTGATTTTATTTGTTCTGCTTTTAAAACAATATCCGAACGTGGCTGGATTATTTTTTTTATTCATCAAACACGTGCGTCACCGCTCTGACTCACAGTCTGAGAGGCTGAGCCGTCTGTGTAAACACTGTTGTCTTTTTCTAGCTTTCATATAAAGAAACATGGAAAGGGAAGTTTGGGGTTTACACCAGGCTCTGCTGTGCCCTAAACCATGCATTTAGGGTTGGTTACTGATTCTAAATCGACTGTAGGAGTGAGTGTGTTTGTTTTTGTGTGTGTGTGTGTGTGTGTGTGTGTGTGTCACACCGACCCTGAGCAGAACGAAGCAGGTACACAAAAGAAGAGACAAATGAATTAGTCCTTAACTGAGTGCTTCCCAGATCAGCCCTGTTGTGTCCTTTATTAACTGCGTACAATTACAACTTTCTCATTCTCGGTAATCTACTCGCTAACAAACGTTGGGTTCGAAGCTGCAAACCTGCCAGCGTCTCTCAGCACGATGCAGCCGCAACTTTAAATAGGTTTGTTGCTATGACAGCAAAAACGCTTCACTACGTTGCATTAGAGATCTTAGAGACAAGTCAAGGATTTGAGGTCTATGTTTTATTTCATTGCCTTTATTAAATGGTGGCATAAGTAAGTAGAAAAGCCTTCCCACATCATGGTGCTGCCACCACCATGTTTCACAGAGGGGACGGTGTGGTTCGGAGCACCTTCTTTCACATGTCGGCTGTGTTCCTACGTGGCTTGTGTCAAACAGCAAACGGGACTTCTTTTGACTTTCTTTCAACGGCGTCTGTCTTCTCGCCGCTCTTCCATAAAGGACAGATCTGTGGAGCGTACGACTAATGTGTGCCCTGTTGTCAGATTCTCCCACCTGAGCTGTGGATCTTTGCAGCTCCTCCACAGTGACCACGGGGCTTCTTGGCTGCTTCTCAGAATGACGCCCTGCTTGCTCAGCCTCTCAGTTTGATGATTGGTAGGTTTGCAGTTGTGCCGTACTCTTTCCGTTCTCAAATGATGGATCGAACAGAGCTCTGTGGGATATTCAGAGCTCGGGATATTGTTGGATAACCTGACCCCGCTTTAAACTTATAAGCAGCTTAATCCTCACCTGTCTGGTTTGTTCCGGTTGTTTAATCATTGATGTTCTGTAACAAACCTCTGAGGCTCTCAGAACAGCTGGATTTATACTGAAGTTAAATTACACAGATCACAGATGGACATTTTTTTTTTTTTTTTTACTAATTATAGGACATCTGAAGGCCGTCGCTCAGTACTTTGAAGCTGGCTGAATAGAAATGTACGCCACACTTTTCAGAGTTTTATTTGGAAAAAACATTCTAAAAACCATTAAGCTCTACTTTGTTTTGGTCTGTCACATAAAAGCCCCAGTAAAATATCTTGAAGTCTGTGGCTGACATGTGACAAAATGTAGAAAAGTTCAAGCGAGATGAACACTTTTTCAAGCCACTTTAGCTCAGATCTTTTGAAGTATCATTCCAAGGTTACGAACATTTGTTATTTAGCTTGTACCTGACAGCTCCTTGAACGGCCTCAGTTTTGAGAAATCGAGCTTACACGGCGTCTGTGTAAAGGAAACAGTCACATTCTATAAAACAAATATTTCAGATCTGTTATCGGTGAAAATATTAAATTGGACATGAGGTCTGAACTCAGATAAGACAGATAAGTCCTCGCCTCCTCACATTCCATTCCCTCCCTGTCAGTCCCATCATCCTCTGTCATTTTGATCCATTTTCGTCGAGGGTCTCCTGAGTTATTTCCCCCCCTTTTATCTGCTGGTTTCACATGCTCATGGTAGGGACACACGTGACACGAGCAGCATTGGTAATATCTGCTCTGAGATCACCCAAAATTCTCCCTCCGACCAGTGAATCTTTCAGACGGCAGACGGACAAGGCCGCACGTTTGGATTTGTTTCGCCGACGAGCAGCTTCAAAACAAATCGCCTGAAGTGGGATTAATTTGTCAGGGCACTCGCCGAGCATATCTTGCATGCAATCTACATAATTTGTCTTTTAGTTCAAATTTAGTTCATCCAAAACAGTAAGATCCTGTTTCCCCCCCACCACCCATCAGATCTGTGAACCATTTAACTGTGTTTATGACACTGTAACCCACGACTGCACGTTATATTTGGCCTTCGCTGTGTGTCCACCACGGAAAATTACCCTAACTCACGCAAAATAAAAACACCAGTAATTATTTATATTTTACCTGGAAACGTCTCAATGAGATAATACAACTCCATAGAAAATGTTTTAAAGATGCAGAAAATGTCCAAACTAAACATTTTAAATCACAAAGTTCAAAGACGTACAGCACAGAGCAAATGTTTTCAACCCCCACCCCTAATTTCTTCTTTTTTTATTTCACATTCTATCCGGTCCTTGTATCTGACCGTGACAGCTTATTGTGCAGTGTGTGCATTGAGAATATCAAGTGGAAGACAAAAGAAGTGTCAGGTTTAAACATGATATAAAGCAGATGAGCAGTATCTGAAAGGCACGGCTTTAAGAGAGAGAGAGAGAGAGAAAAAAAATCCAGCAAAGTTGTGATAGCTGCATCATCCTTCAGTTGATTATCTGTATGTCAAGTCTTCAGCTAACACCTCTTGAAGAGTCATCTAGATGAAGATTCATCATTCATTTAGGTGTCAAATTGTATTTTTGGTACTTTTATGGATCCGACTGAAAAATGGGAACAAATTGGTTCTTGTTCCCTGTCGACACATCGCTGCTTCATCCCTGGAGTTTTGGAGCCTAAATGATTCAGAGGTTAGAGGTAAAGGTACTCCTGAACTATATCCAACTATATTGATATGCAAATCTGAATTGTGGGTTGTTTTGCACGCCGTGAAAATGAAGCATCTGCCGAAAAACAAATGGAAGCTTGAGTCGGGCGATCAGCCTACATTTGGCTGCCTGTATTCTGTGTAGGTCAGTGATGTCCAATCCTGGTCCTGCATGTTTTAGATGTTTCCCTGCTTTGACACACCTCATTTAAATAACTGAGTGATTAACAGGTTTCTGCAGAACTTTAAGACCTGCTGGAGACAAGAAACATCTAAAACCTGCAGGATGGTGGCCCTCCAGGATGAGGGTTGGACACCACTGGTGCAGGTAAACAAATCTGCTGGAACTGGACAATCTCAGAGGAGATGTTTAGTTGGAAATACAAGAGAAAATTGGATGCTAGTTTTGAAATAAAAGAGAAAAAATGAGTAGGACAGCTGTCAGGAATAAACATCGGGGATCAAGCAGGGTGGTGAAACGCTATAAAGATCGAGCTCGAACACACAGTGCTGGATCGGCAAGTTTGCTGTCTTTTTAAAAAAAATCTTTTTATCTGCATACTTTACTTAAAAAATCTGAGCATAGATATTCACCAGTACATAAAAAAATGATAGGACTCCATCCCAAACAGATCTTCAGTTTGGAGGTCACCACTGTTCAAATATTTTCAGCCACTTGATATGAGAAAAATTCTGTTTATTCTTAATCCATTTAAATTTTTTTTTGTCTAGTCTTCATAACTTTGCTGTGAGTACCAACAAACTGTGAGTCACTGAAAAAGCAAACATAAAACAAAACAAAACATTAAAAAGGCCTTCAAAAAGTCTGCAGAACCTTTGATAAAAAATAAAACACTTAGAAGAAAGAAAAAAATATGAAGAAAGTCTGGCTGCTTTATAAAAAAATAAAGAACGACTGAAGACTTTTGCACAGTTATGTGTTAGGTGCCTGGGTAAAATGATATTTTTTCTTATTTTTAATGTGATAAGATCTCAGTTCTTTGGCGCTCTTTAACTAAGATCAGCCTTTAACGTGACGCAGTTTTGAAACAAACACAGCTGCCATTTTTCCAACTTTAATGCAGCTGGTCTGGGGAGAGAAAATCAGAAATAAAATCTGAGAAATCAAGTATTACCTTCATAATCGTAAAATAGCTCTTCTAATACAGAGGAGCCACTAAAAAACAAATAAACAGTGTTTTCTTAACAATTAGCTCAGCTGAGGTGTAGATAAGACACTGACTCCACACCAAACAAACCTCCTGAATTAATGCTAAACCTCAGTTTGACCTTGAATGTTGGACCCAAATAAAAACCTAATCTCAGCACAGGGTTCTGCAGTCCCTCCCGTATTTTGGGCGTAAAGGAAAGAGGACCATCTGTAATTCCAAGGCGTTTCTGAGGCACAGACTCAATAAGAGCCACGTCAAAGAGCCGGCGACGGATATTCTCACTCGAGTCTCGAACATTGTTAGGATTCATCTCGCTGGCATTCACAAAAAGCTTCAGACCGAGAAAATTGTGTTGCAGGGTGGAGAATAAAAAAAACAGATCCACGTGGGCAGATCCACAGTGGATATTGGTAGTGGTACACAATGAAGCGTTGTCTTGAATAATAAATGAATGGGCTGTGAGCGTGAGTCACACTGTTGTGAATGGGAACGACATCAACTTGTTGCTTTGGTTCAGTTTGACAGAAAGATACCTCATGGTTTAATTCAGTGGGGAGAAGATGAAGATATAGTATGGGTTTTTTTTTAAAAAAAAGGTTGTACTGTGAGAAATGACACATTTATTAAACAAGATAAACAACATAGATTCATAGAGCCGGGTCTGGATTACTGACCTGCGAAGATTTATGCAAGTTGCAAACATTTTTTTTTAAATCAGTTTTTACACTTTAAATGAGTTGAATGGTTATAAATCTTAGGTAAGGTCTGCAAATTAGTGTCATGATCGACGGAGACGGAGGCGAACCCAGAAAGCAGACTCATACTGTGGAACTAAATGAAAACTGATTTATTAATAAGAAAACAAAAGCTGACGGGGCAGCGAAACAAAAACATAAACTAAACCTAGGAGCATGGAAGAAACACAGGATGAGGACAAATGAACAATGATCCGACAGCGTGATGGGGGAATTGACAAGGTATAAAAGCACAGAGGATGATGAGGTAAGTGGGAACAGGTGAATGATAATAATAGCTGACAGGTGGAGATGGGCGTGGCAAGTAAACAGATAAGTAAATGACTGAGGAGGCATGAGTGATGACAGGAAGCAAACACAGACACACGAGGCAGAAGGAACTCAAACCAAAACCAACAAGATAACAGAATAAAATAAATAACACCAACGGAAACAAAAACAACAAACTAAAACAAAACAAAAACCCAAATCCCGACAATTAGTCAACAAAATCAAACTTGAAGTCTGTCTTTATCGCCAAAGGCAAATGGACAAGAGTGTTTTTGCCCATGTCTGTGTTAGCAAACATCTCCTAATCCACTGGATGGATATTATTGAGACTGTTAGGAAGTAATTATTGGATGTACATCTACAGCTGATTGACTTTAAGGGTAGACCAACAAACAGCTGCAGCTCTGTCCTCCTCATCAAAAGGGCATCTTGGTTTAAAACTCTGGCATTCCTTCAAGGAGAGTTAGACCTTCAGTATTTTTGTTTCTGTTGCAGAGTAGGAGTCTCTATTTTGGCACAACTTTATGACCGATTGAAGATTTCAAAGCACCTTTTAATAGGTGACACTTAAAAAAAAAAGAAACCCAAGAAGAGTAAAAGAAGCAGAGACGATTGCTGAGCCCCGTGTCCCGTCTCCGCGGTCCCATCAACACGTCCCCTCACAGCTTGAACCGCCGATCCTCCTGATGTCCACGGGCCTTTGTCTCTTGCACCAGCAAGAACACAAATGTTTTCCTCTTAAAAACGTCCTTACGGGAAACTCTACCAGCAATTTTTTTCAGCGTCAGTGTTCTGGTTCTGTCTTGTTTATGTTAATGACATCTCTTCTCTCCCAACGCTTCAGAAGATTTTAACCAAAACAACGCAGCGCAATTATTTATTTCTGAACTCCCACAGAAACAACCCCGCTGCCCTCCTCGACCCGTGGAACCGTTTGCATGCATGACCACAACTTCATTCTCCGGATTGCTTAATCAGTCAGCAGCTAATTATGTTGGAATATAAATGTGACTCATTTTGATTTAAGTATCTCTTTCTTTCTTTTTTTTTTTGAAGCTGATGTGTTATGAAAACTCATTAAGTCTGCCTCTGACAGACTGTTTGCATGAGAACTGCTTTTGAATTAACACCAGTTCAGTTTGTTCAGAGGATATGCCTTGAAACTTTTTATTCTTGATTGCAATTTCCTCCAACAAGTATATGTTAATGTTGAAATAGCTTTAATACATTCGAGCCAAAGTGAGCTGTGGAGTTGGCCAGTTGTGGGAAGTTTGAGGAAGGAGCTGAGACTTTGTCTGGACCTTCAGTCTGGGGGTTTCTGAGGCAGAAAGAATCCTCTCTGCCTTGCTGCTGATTGTTAAGCTGGGTAGAGAAACTTTAAAGGTCAAATGAAAAGTGTTTGGAAGCTAACATTAATCAAAAGAAAGTCAGAAAAGTTGCTTGTTTTCAGAGTCTCATTTAAAACAAATTACACTAATTTCTAATTAATAAAGATTAAAAAAATGACTAGGGTTGCTTCTGCATTTTTCGTGATCACTCGGAGGTGTGACGTATCGAGAGCCAAACACAGGAACGTAAACAAGGCAGTATATAGCAAATACAGATGGTGTGGGGGTGAAATGGGGGTGAAAACTCCAACAGCTGAGTCATTCTTCAGCTTCCCAAAGGACAAGAGAGTTTGATGGATGTGGTTCATTTAGCTGCTGGTGAAAATTACAACCCAGAGTCTGGTGACTGACTGTGAAGTTAATGTTTTAAAGAGGACCACCTGAAATACAAACCTTCAGTAGAAAAAACACTTTAAGCGCTGTCGGACCGGCACCCACTGTGAGACCAGAACCGATGGTCGGACCGACACCGGCCGCCTCTAGAAGTCCAGATGTTAAACTCCTCGAAGACTGGGTGACATCATCGTAAAGCTCTGGGGTTCCTCTTGTGAAATGTGGGGCTCCAGTTCCCGACAGCATCACTCCAGACCAAAACAACATGTTTTCAAAGCGGTCCTCTTGTTAACAAAACTTTCTTCTTCTGCTGCTTCCATTTCCCCTGATAAACCCTGCGACAGTAACCTCCTCAGGTGTCCTACAGCGGTCTCTCACGGCTGGCCCCGCCTCCTTCTACGTCACAACCGAGGAGGTAACTCCACCCACACAATCACTACCCATCGGGATTTTGACACAAAAACTCTAAAAGCAAGTCATTAACCTTTGAAATTAGAGGAATGGACCACTGGATGGTTTTATTAGTGTTTAACTAAAAGACAAACAAGAAAAGTCATTATTTTAATATTTTTTTCATTTTTCCTTTAAGAAACTAAATACAGTTTAATGAATCACCCACCAAGGATGAATAAGGTACACCTAATAGTGGTTTGACATTTTAACAAAAAGTGAATGTTTGTTCCCTTGATAAGAGCAAGATGAAGTCACTCTTAATATGCGTCTGAATGAGAGTCGGAGTAATGAACTATTCAGGAGACCAAAAAAAATAAAAACCAACAACAACAAAGAAATATGTCTGACTCTGTGTAAAATTAAACACTTTAACATTAATGAAGTCATCATGCATCATGTTAATATGTGATGTATTAATAAATTCAGGTATGCTTTACTCTGGATTTTTATAGATAGATAGATAGATAGATAGATAGATAGATAGATAGATAGATAGATAGATAGATAGATAGATAGATAGATAGATAGATAGATAGATAGATAGATAGATAGATAGATAGATAGATAGATAGATAGATAGATAGATAGATAGATAGATAGATAGATAGATAGATCCTTCCTGAAAAGCCCAGTGTCCTCTGGCTATTTAAGATGAGTGAAGACGAAGGAAGCTGCTCGCTCTTGGTTTAAGACCTGTTTACTATGTGGTCAAATATTTTACAGAGAGAAGTTTACAGAAAGAAGTTTAAGACGCCCTAAGGTTTATTCGGTTTAAAGATAACCCAGTGAGACTCAAAATAAATCTCAGGCACAAGATACGCTCTGTTATCCCGCTTCATCGGCGCTGCTGTTGCTGCACAGCCGTGTGGATCAGACTAATTAGCGTCCTGTCGGATAAAGCCAAGTGAGGGTTAAATGTCAACAACTGTGGGCTTTTATTGATTGACTGGAACTGTTTTCCCCCAGGATGAAATGAATATACAACATGCAACTTAAATTATCTTTAAAAAGAAGCACTGGTGCACAAGTCTGAATTTATTGTGGATTTTCTATATTCCAAACAATTATACAAGACATATTTGTATTGATAAATCATCCAGCTAGCCCTGTTTGTTCCACATGAGCGGTTCCACTTTTCACTTCAGGCTCAGGTCCTCTACCCGAGGCCTGGGAGCTTGAGGGTTCTCTTCAGTATCTTAGCTGTTCCTAGGACTGAGCTCTTCTGGTCAGAGATCTCTGAGGTTGTTCCTGGGATCTGTTGGAGCCACTCTTCCAGTTTTGGAGTCACAGCACCGAGTGCTCCGATGACCTCTGGTACCACTGAGGCCTTGACTTTCCACAACGTCTCTATCTCCTCTTTCAGCCCTTGGTTTTCCTTCTTCTTCCTGATGTTACAGTCGCTTGGGACTGCTACATCTATCACCACTGCTTCCTTCTGTATCTTATCTATCACCACAATGTCTGGTTGGTTAGTCATCACCTGTTTGTCAGTCTGGATCGGGACGTCCCACAGTATCTTAGCCCTGCCGTTCTCCACCACCTTGGGGGGAGTCTCCCACTTTGACAGTTTTTTTTTTTTTTTTTTAACTTCACAAGGCCTATTAACTTCTCAGTGACAATGACTGACTGCAGATGGTAATGACGAAGGAGGTCTACCTCCAGATTCTTCAACTTCACCGCAAATCAACAGATGGTTGAAACTTAGACCCAGTCGGGTGTTCCAACAGGGCTGAGATCCTAAACACACAAAACCTGGTTTCTGATTGGATAAACAGGCTAATATGAAGCTTCAGGAATAGCCTTCCCAAAGCCCTGACCCCTACCCTAATGAAGATTCGTGGACCATTCTCAAAAGCCAGGTCTGTGCCAGACAAATTCAAAGAAAAGAAGTCAAATATCAGCCAGAACTGTGTCAGTAACGTGTTGATGGAAACAAAAAGCATGTGGTCAAGGAGCAATTTTAGGAGGGGCATTTAATCAAACATTAGTGGGGGTGTTTGCATACTTTTGAGCCTGTGTGATCCACAGTAAGTTCAAACTTGTGTACCTGATTTTTGTTTTTGAAAAATCATTAAAGTTGTTTGTTCCACCCTGGAAAAAGAGCAGTTCAACTCAGTTATTAAAACCCCTTTTACCTTTGCATTCAATTTCGCTTTATTCCTGCGTCACTAGTCTATTTAGAGATTATCCTTTCGAATGGAGCAATCATTTCTGTTTGAGATCTCCTGGCGCATATCCTCTAAACAAGTTTCCGATTTCCCTGCAACAAAGTCAAGCTCCTCATTTACACTTTTATTTAAAACCACGTTTTTTTTTTGTTCACTTTAAATGTCGAAACCGATGCATGTCGTCTCTGTTTACGCTTGCATTATTTTTGTTGTTTTGTCTTCCCACTCTTATCCTCTTGCGTTGTAATTTAGAAAAGTGCCGTCCTATAAGTGCAATACCATTTGTCATGGGTATTTTTATATCTCGGTGAAAATGCTCTTCTAAAGCAGAGGTGCTGTTTCACACCTTGCACATTCATTTTGAGATTTAATTTACAAATATGTGCGGTAAGTGTTTTGGCCCAATGTCACCAGCTGCCTCACTGATTAAATGCTAAACCACTTAAGAACTTTTTTTTTTTTTTTCCCTCCCCCAAAGTAAATAATTACATGCCTCATCATGAACGTGTTGCGATTGTGCTGGGACATTTAGGGTGGTGGTGCATCACACCTTTTCGGTCACAGATCTGAAGATTTAAGTATGCTTCAGCTAACTTAAAGGTTAAAGAATGCGTGGGCTTCGTGCACTTTTAGAAAGAAAATTGTTTGACGGATGTTTTTTCACACACTGTTAATATCAGAGTGTTCTCAAAAACAACACATGTACTCAAAACAAGACTAAAAAAAAAACAAAAAACCCCAAGGTAAGATATTACCAAATAATTAATATCTCAGTCACAATTAATTCTGTCTGTGAAATTATTTACACAACTCTCAATGAGCTTAATCACCTTACAGATGCGACATGAACAATAAAGGAGCATGAAAGGATTTGTGAGGAACAAACGCTGCTCTGACTGCTCTGGCACTGACATGGCACTTTGTGTCTTATAGTGACCACAGCAGGTCCAGTTAGCTCTAAAAACAACCAGAGCAAAGTTTGATGACTTCGCCACATTGCATCCCGGTTATCTACTGACTGATAAAATCCCAACAAAACAGACATTTTTAGGGAGATAAACTCTGACGAGCAGTTCTTTAAAAACTTTAGCTCGAAAAAGAAAGAAAACAAACAGACCAATAAAAGCAGTACCTTTGTATAATGTTCAAGAAGGGCTTAAATTGTTTGCAAATAACCTACAACTGAGGTGGATCCTTTCGTTTTTTGGACCTTGAGCAGGAGTAGGCAACCCTGGTCCTGGAGGGCCACTATCCTGCATGTTTTCCTTGTTTCCCTGCTCCAACACACCTGATTCAGTGGTTAAATCACCTCTTCATGTTCAGCAGAAGCCTGTTAATTATCCACTGATTCAAATCAGGTGTGTTGGAGCAGAGAAACACATAAAACATGCAGGATAGTGACCCTCCAGGACCAGGATTGCCCACCCCTGAGCTAGACTGAGGATGGTTTGCGTTCAGACTACCAAACTAATGCACATAGGAGGGTCCCAGACCACTCTGAAGGGGGTCAGAGTGAAGACATCCTCAGTGTGCATATAACTATGTCCAAGTGTGAACGGTTTGCTCCGGATGGACGTTAGTGGCCGGTCTGAACGAGGTCAAAGAGCTATCTACAACAGGGAAGGTATTAATTGTTCCTGATCCGTCCACAGAACCTCACTTCAAACCATCTGAATCATCCCCTTGTTGAAAGGAGGAGCTGAGAAGCGCTAAGGGAAGCAGATGGTTGAAGAGAGCAGGCAGATTGGAGAAGCAGGCAGAAGATGAACAGAAGAGACGTGTGTGGGTGTGTGTGGATCCTTCAGCAAAAAGGGAGGAAAAAAAAAAAGTCAAATTAAAATAACAGCACTCCAAACAAAAAGCAAAGAAGACTGAATACAGAGAGGCCGGTGGTAGCTTCACCATTGTTTGTGGCAGTGTGCGGAGGAGAAACTTCAAGCTCTGAGGAGGATGTTGAGACCGAGACTCCATCTCAGGCTGGTGAGGAGGGCGCGATGAGAAGGGCCGACGAGAGGATCAGGAAATGAGAAATTTATGAGTGTTCCTCCGAACCATAGGCATCAGGATGAAAAAGTCCAACAGATGTAAAATCTTTCAGGCAAAAATAGCCATCAATAAAGCAAGTGACTGAGGAAGATAACTTTTTGTTGCTGCAGATGTTTATACTGTCAAATCGGATTGAATTAAAGCCTAAATACGTCCGAACAGATTCAATATGTTTTGACAATGAGAAGGAGAAACAGTGAACAGATCTGCTTGCTTTGAGAAAGCGGTCCAAAGAAAAAGCTGTTTTTTAATATAAAAAATAGAGCTACTCCAGCAGAGTGTGTGAACAAAATTATAGAAAACTTGAAATAAGAAATTAATTCTGGTTGTAAAAAAGGCCAAAGAAAACGTGACCGCTGAAGGAAAATTATCTTGTTCTCTATCAGAACAGAATGTGTCCTCCGTCTCAAAGCGCGTTCGTCACATTTGTCCTCAGGAGACCAGCACGCACGCACACACACACACACACACACATCAGCCACTTTGTTCTCGCACCAGTCTTTGTTTCTCTCTAAGGAGCTGAGTGATGAAGGAGCACGCTTGTTACAGCGCAGAACAGGAACGTTAAGGCCCCCTAATGAAAATGCACTCAGAGGCAGGACGTCGCCCTGCCTGTTATTTTTAAAACATCCACACCTCAGGATATGCTGAGTGCACAGTTGTTCATCAACAGGCGACGACAACAGCTTGTTAGTACTGGCTGACCACCACGCGCAGCCATCACATCAGCCTGCTGGGCAAATGATACGTGTGCATCGATACAGATGAACCTGTGGCAATTTTAGTCACAGTAGTTGTTTTTGTACTACCTTAGATGTACAAATGAAGAAAGTGGCACGATTGAACGCTTAAATGACTACAACTCAAATTAGGAAAATGTGCTTTTAATGAATTAGTACTCAGCTGTTCTTTTAATTAGTACAAATTTTAGGAGTATGACTAATTTGCTTAAAACATTTGGCAAATAACTGTTAAATCGCTGAAGGCATGCATATCACCCGCCTCCTTTCGTGGTAGGGTTTTAAAGTGAGATCGTTTTATGCTGGGAGGGGACAGAGTTGCAGCCACCTTTGGTTAACCCTTTAAAGTAAGGTCACGTGCGATGTCAGGCGATGCTGCAGGGTGTCACGAGACGTGTTGCAAAATATGGTTTGTGCTCATTTCTCAATTCTGTTAAACTCATTGCTAAATGGTAATGCAGTCGACAAAAGACAAAAAGAGTCGACTCCGAGTGGTAGTATGTCCTGGGGCATGAGTCTCAGCTACTACCACGTCAAATTTTTAGCTCTGTTGTCTGTAAAATTGGCGTTATTGTGTTTTGGCTGTGGCAGCCATGTTGAGTTGGCTTGTCTCCAAAGATTAATCGGCAGTAAATGGTACCTCCAAGCATTACTTTCTGTACATTTCAATAAAATCTGACAAATTGGTTCATGAGACATTTTGGTAACAGACATGGGCAAATTTGATGACAGCCAATAAATACTAAAATGAACCCTAGAAAACATGGTAGTTAAATGAAATGTTTATTAATGTACATTAGCACATCATCACAGGTGTTTAGGAATATCTACTAAAGCCTGGTAAAACTGAATGTTTTATGTTTACCTCTAACAGAAATCAAACCTGTGGGCTCGCAACAAAACACCTGAAAGTTCTGCATTAACTCTGCGATAACACAACGAAGACAGATGTTTTATTCTCATCAGTGTACTGGAAACACAGCTTTTAGCACCTGATCTGTAATTCCCCCCCCAAACACACACACACACACAAACAAAACAGCCATTAGTCTCCTGCAGACTGCACGCAGCTTGGCAACACCGGCTGCTGGGGAATCGATTTTATTTTTGTATTTGACAGTCGTACGGAGATGTTCCAGTATTTAGAGCCAGTATATGTTGACAATACATCATGTTACGTAAAGCAATATGCTTTTAATGACTTGTGCTGCTGTATTTGCCTTTAGTGGCTGCTGAAAATTTGAGCATAAACATCACTTTTGTTGTGTCTTTGGAACTTCTGAGCAGAATGACATTTGCAGGAGCAGCTCGGCCATCAGAGTGAGGGCGCCGCTCATCTTTTCAGACCAAGGCGTCCTTGGGCTCTGGAAATAGCCGGCAAAATATTTCACAACGTAATGTGCGCAACACGAAGACGGAGCGAGTTAGTAGAACATTTCAGTGCACGTGCGGCAGTCAGTTTCCATTCACAGGGATTAATCTCAAACCCTGACCGCCAAAGACCTTGCCCCTCAGCTTTTGTGAGCCAGGCTGTGTGGGGAAGGAGGATGTCACCGTGACCCGTTCCTCTTCGCCTATTAAACAGAGTAGCAGCTGCACAGCTAGTTCAACTATCGAACGTGCTTTTGTTTCACTCTTTAGTATTTCAGGGCCTCCTAATGTTCAAACGGCAGATGCTCCCAGTGACCAGATTTTCACAATTTACCTGCTTAGTTCATCAAAACGTTACCAGAAACCCTATTTACGAAAAATAAATTTACCTAAACCAATTAGTCCCTTTCAATACTCTGTACTAAATTTTTCAGGGCAGCAAACTATCTGAAGAGTAAAACATAAAAATAATTTTTTGCATGTAGAAACAAAATTACACCAGAATTTACTTGGTTTAGAAAACAACCGGTCATCTTAAAGCAATCGTTCAGATAATCTGAAGTGGAGCTCTGTAGAAACTTTATGAACAATTAATATCTTACCTGTTGTGGATAGCTCTCTGAATGGCCTCAGTTTGGAGAAATACAGTCTTAATTTTGACTAACAGCTAGTTCGAATGGAGCCAAGAGCCCTCTCAGTGGTTCGTATGAAGACCTTTACGTTACGCTGTTATTCCTGCGGGAAGGGCCTCAGGAGAGCTACAGCTAGCTGCTGCTGCTCAAGCTAGGAGTAAGCCTCTTTTTCTCCAAACAAAGGTCATCAAATCGGCCGTCTACAACAGGAAAGATGTACAGAATCACACCTTCAAAGATGTGAGTTATCACTTTAAGATTAAAACTTCTTTAAGAAAATCAATTTAAAAAAAAAGAAAAAGGAGAAAGTGTGTATTTAACTTTCCACAAGGCCAGCCGTTCAAAAAATGAATTCCTGCAAAAGATATTATTAAAATTTATTAAAACACATTAATAGGAAACAACAAACACCAACTTTTTTCTATTTTTGTTCAAGCATATTGCATTTCTACAGCAACACGATCCATTTCACCAGCACATTCGACTAATTCATGGAAACAGCACTCAAGTTCAAGTCAACAACTACGTTTTTTTATTAATCCAAAACAACTAAATCACATCAGGCAATGGAAAACCTTTCGAACTTATCAATAAATGGACTTAAAGAGAAAACGGCGGTCGGGTTAAGATGGCAGGACACTGACGCATTCTTCCACCATCTCGAACAGAAAGTAATGAGGGCCACTGCGGCGAGCCACGTCACCCGCCGTCTCCCCGCCGCTGCTGCGGAGCCCCGGCCTCAGGTTTCTCTTGGACAGGAGCAGCTCCAAGATGTGCGTGGAGTCCATTTTTGACGAACTGGTGTAGGAAGCAGCCAGGTGGAGCGGCGTGAGCCCCCCGTTGGTCCGGGCGTTCAGCTCGGCGCCGTGCCGTAGGAGGCAGGCCGCCACGGCGACGTGGCTCCACCGACACGCGCTGTGCAGCGGCGTCCAGCCGTCGATGGTACGGGGGTCCACCTTGGAGCCGCTGGCTAACAAAGCACAGACGACGTCAACGTGGCCGCTGTACGCCGCGCGGTGCAGCGGCGTGTAGCCGTCCTCGTCGCAGCAGTGCACCAGTGAAGGGTCGGCCGTTAACGAGCGGAGGACGGTGGGGAGCTGGAAAACGTCAGAGAGATTCTGAGGGTCAGAATGTTACGAACCAGAAGACTTGGGAGGTAGGTTTTACTTTAGAAATATCTATAACTTTAGAAATATCTATAATTAAAGAACCAAATCTGTCAGAATTAGGTCTTAAACACCATCATCTCATCTGGAATAAACTGTTGTGATGAGGTCATGCCATTGGTAAACAAATATGTTCATTTATATTCTAAGAACATACAAACATACAAAAACTAATCTATCTTAAAAACCACAAATTATAAAAGCATCTTTTTTTCACCTTTTTTTAATTACTAAAGATTAATGTCCAAAATGTCTTCAGCAACGTTTCGTCACATAGTGAACACATGGCACAATGATTCATTACTACACTCGGCAAATAAATGAGTTAGTTTATCATTAATTTATTGTTGCATTTCCAGTAAACTGTAGAAGAGAATCTTTCATAAGACACAAACTGGGACTAAAACAAAACATTGTTAGAGTGAATGATTTTAAAGGAGCCATTTTATTAACAACAAAAAAAATTCAGTTTCCCACAAAGGGTCCGAGTCAGCTGACCTCCTGGCTTCAGGACGACACGCACAACATCTTAGCTGACTATTGTTCTCACGTGGATAAACAATGAAACAATGAATTATTCAAATTACAAGGTTGGGCACTTTTTGTGGCGAGAAGGAAAAGTGTTCACTAATGCTTCAAATCAAAAAGCCTTTGAGACCTAAACTGCGCTCTGTGAAACGAGAGACACACATAGATGCACATACATCTTGCTGTTTATGAGTTTGACATTGAAGTTTACTAAAAACTGTGCAAAATATTAGCCACCTGGTTTCTCAGCGTAGGTTAGTGCGACGTGCATGAGCGGGTCTAAACATCTGGATTGGTTTGACTAAAGTTTAAAAAGACTGCAGTTTAGACCCGCTGCACGTAGAAAATCAGACACGCACATACACACACTCGTTCATCATTTTCATCTGTGGCATTATTATAAGCAACGTTCTGCTTTGCCGGGCTGAAAGAAAAAGATGAAAGGTTTGAAGTGATCATCAGCAGCAATGTTTAACTCCCTCCCGCAGCTCTGGGGCGAGCGCACAGAGCTGGGCGAGAGAAGAGCCTCGGCGGTGCCGCTGAATGAGCTCTCGACTGTTTTTTCTCCTGCAGAAAACAAGCAAACAGCTGCACTTTTGTTTACCGAGAAAGACGCGCCGCTCTCTCGCTTTAAAGCGGCCGCTCACCCCTCAAGGAACACGTCTATCAATGCCGCGCAGCCGAGCGCCGCTCATTTCATATTACTCAAGACAAAAACACAGCCCCGCATTTCAGTTCAAAAGTCACAGAAAACATGAAGACTGTTCACGAATGCATTCTTTAGCAGAACTGATGCCATTTGCATTTGACCTACTGCGACAGGCTTTTTATTTTGTTTAGAATCGCTCTTTGGTACAAACACAACTGGAACGCTGCAACAATATAGATCTGACAGCGAAGCACCGAGTCTGTTCTGAGGCGTCGGCGGGACCAGGCAGAGCGCTGTAAGATGACGGGAGATGGAGGCGAATTAACACATTTTATCAATAACTACAGGTGAAAAATGGTGGAGAGGAATGCTGGCAGTGTCATCAAAAAAATATATCACCTCTTTTTTTGAGAGTGGTTAACAATATATCACATTCTTATCATTCCTATTGTATTGTTGCAAAGATATCTGCCTCTGTTTTACAGGAAATAAGCTTATGCTTTGACTTAACCAAGTATATGGGCTGCATACTGAGGAGCTCACCTGTTGCTGCTCGAACAGAATCACACCACAGGCTGAACTTCTGCCACCAGTTCTCCAATCTTTTTGCCGTTTTGCCCACAGAAAACCCGTCTCTCCTCTTTAGCGTCACCTCTAAGGTGCGTTGCTTTGCTGCGCTGGCTTTAGGAGTTAGCCGGGTGAACCCAGCCACGTGTTTGCGTTTTAAACGTCTAAAAAAAATGCTAAAATAAAGAAAATACTATTTTTCCATTTTCTACCTCCCCGCTGCAGACATGTTGGCCCGTTACGTCACAACATTTCACAGCAGCTGTAAAACAACGGATAGTATTCGAACAGCAGAGTCAGCAGGTCAGCCACGCTTAAATGAGCAGTGAAAAATGGCTCGATTTGGACCCAGATACGGTACTTGAACTCGACCTTGGACATCCCTACAGTGGATTAAGTTGTACTGAGAGTTTCTGGAAGAATCTATAAGACATTAGTAGGTACTACAATTACATAAAGCCATGTCACAAAGAGGGGAAATAATGACTGACCGAATTATAATGCAGAGCAGATAAAACATGCTTCACACACACACACACTCACAATAAGAGTGACTATAGAACATGTGACACAAAAATAATATTTCACGCTTTGCAAATTATGTGTTCAAGGATTCCAAATACTTTTATAATCCCCGGAGGGCAAATTGTTTAGCAGGCAGCAGTTTGGTGAGCTGCAGAAAACTGTTACATGGCAACAGTTCTTACATACTGTGATTAAATAAGGCTGGGTTTGTTTTTTTATTTTGTAGTTGCATTCTCCACGGGGCCCAATTTGCCAAAGTCCTTTATGCATGGAAAAGGTCTCCGAGTGCATTAAAGGAGTTCACTCAGTGTGTGTGCTGTTTATTTCCTCCCCGCATGCAACGCCACACTGGGTTTTGTTCTTTACGCTTTTCTGCGAGACAAAGTGGGGTGCCTTGTTTTCAGTGTAAAGAAAACGTGCAGAAACACTTTGACCTCCGTGGTAATTTTGCCAACTGATGCTCAAATGAGCACCTTCAATCAACAAACCATACGTAAGAGAAAAAAAAGAAAACTTTAATAAAAAACAAAAATAATTAACTTTCTTTACAGTTTGAGCTTCAGAGTCTCCAACTCTCACGTGTCTGTTATTTCCTCACACACTTAAAATATCTCATGAGCCACAGGATGGATTTTAATGAAACTCCCTGGACGTAATCACTGGATAAACATCTATAACTCAGTTCAAGATGGCCACCCCAGCTGATTGACGTTAGAAAAGAAAGAACGGAGTCAGTTTTACAGATGCTGGGCTGAAACTTGGTGCGATCACACACAACATTCATTTCTAGATTTGACCAAAAAAAGGTAAGACTCCAGGATTTTTCAAGATACAATTATCTTACCCCTGAAAGGCTGCGGGCGACATGCATTACGTCAATGAACGCAGGACAATAAGACTTTTCTGGAAAGTGGTGAGTAGGCAGAAAAACTAAATGAATACATTTTAAAGGAGCTCAGATATCAAAAGAGGAAGCCTAATGTTTAGCTTTGTTGCCTAAGCTCAAACACTTTCTAAGCTCAAACATTTTCTGCACCATAGGGTGAACTGGATTATAAGACTCACTGTCAATGAATGGTCCATTCTCAAACATTTGTCACATATAAGGCGCACCGGACTATAAGGTACATTAAGTAAAACAAAACAGCGTCAAGTATAAACGCCTCCACCGCTCGCTCAGGTCTGTGCACTGTGCCTTAATGCTGCAAGTGGTGCAGCTTTGTAGTTTTCAAAAGTCGGACTAAAACATTACGACTTCTTAAATATATAAGGCGCACTGTCGTTTTTTGAGAAAAATACGGTAAGTCCATTTACTAAATATTTTTAACAGTTTAGAAAAATAATTAAAGATGGCTGATGACTAATTAGTTGTTTTTTTAAACCTAAAAATAGGAATTTTAAAAAACAGTTTTAAGCACCTCATAACAAGAAGATTTGTCAGCTAAATAGGAAGTACAAATTCATCTTTAATAAACGTCCAGACGTGGCAGACGCTGTAGTCTCTGCCTGATTACTTTAAATGCAAAACTGGTTGGAAAGAAGAGGAAAAAAAAAAGAGAAGAATAAAAGGACTGAGATGTTCACTGGGAGGAAGATGCTGGCAACAACGGAGCGTTAAATGCTGTAATTAAGGAGAGAGCAAAGGGAAGAAAATATAATTGTATGTCCAATTACGATGACACCACTGAGAAAATTACAGCATCATTCTGATTGCTAGACAAGTCTAGGTTGGGACGCAGCACAGCTTGGATTTTTCTTTCTGTGGAAATCGGGGATTATGCAGGAAACGGTCGATGGCCGCCTGGTTTAATGATCACATCGTGTTCAAATCATAAATGAAACCAATTTGGAGACGGGCTGTGCCTAAAGCAAGGTGTGTAAGGCCACTTTAGGTTCGGAAACACTGAAGAGGTTTGGCATCTTCGCCATCAAGAGCGTGTTTGGTGAAGAGGAAAATAATAAAGCAATAGTTCGTCTATTTTAAAGCGGGGCTCTGGGGAAAATCTACGAACAGTTCTTACACTAGCTGCAGTAGAAGCTCTTCGAATGGCCTCCATTTGGAGAAATAGAGTTGAGCCAGGCTGATCTGCTAACAGGAGGTCTTATAAGCCAGTGGTGTCCAATCCTGGTCCTGGAGGACCACTATCCTGCATGTTTTAGATGTTTCTCTGCTCTTCAAGTTCAGCAGAAGCCTGGTAATCACTCAATCACTGAAATCAGGTCAAAGCAGAGAAACATCTAAGACAATCAGGCTAGTGACCTTTCAGGACCAGGATTGGACACCACTGGCCTAGACCAAAGTGGACCTCTGTTGTCTTAAAACAACTCCAATCTCAAAACATTTTATAGAGGTTCATGCAATTGCTATTTTATAAACCTTTCGACTGCTGACAATTTTACATTACTGTTATCCCAGCAGAAATCTTATGATATTCCTGCAGGAGGAAAAATGAAACTTCTATGCAAATAAGCATAGGATTTGATGTGTATAACTGTGTAATTCAAAACTGATGAGCTACAATAATTCTTTTGAGAAAGGAGTTGTTTGGGGTCTGGTTGGACTAGCCATTAGCTCATGAATCCGGTCAAAATTAAACTCCATTTCTCCAAACTGAGGTTGTTCAAAAATCTTTCTGCAACAAATAAAATATAACCTTTCCACAGAACCCCACTTCAAAAGACCTTAAGTATTCCTTTAAAGCACACGTGTCAAACTTAAGGCCCGTGGGCCAGATCTGGCCCTTGATAACATTTATATTTTATTAGATCTGGCTCTCCAGTCTGTGACAGATCCAGTCTGTGTCGCTTCAAAATCTGAGCCTATTTAGTCGTCTTGTGTTACTCTGAAGCCTAGAAAACAGGATTTAATTCCTCAGTAATCGTAGATTTTGACGTGGACAGAGGAATAGAGAGCATCAAATGGGACCGATCAAACTCTGGTTGATAAACTTCAGCCAAGAAACGATATCAGACATCTGACCTGAGTTCAGAGTAACAGTGAGTCTGATTTAATGTACTTTTTCTGTGTTTTCTTCTTGTTTTAAAGTTTAATGTTCGTAGCTGTATGATTGGATTTTTGTTTATGGATTTTTAGCTGTTTTAATGCAGGAAAAATTCAATCTATTTTCTTTGTTCATTAAAGTTTGTTTGCTCTAAACTCTATATAATATGTAACAAGGAAAAGGTATTTGATATTTCTATATAAATGATTTGACATATTACATCTTAAACCTGGGTTCATTTATGTAGTTTTTCATCGAGATTGAGATTGGCCCTCGGCTATGACCAAGTTTTTAAGTTTGGCCCCCTTGTGTAACAGAGTTTGACCCCCCCTGTTTTAAGGTGCAAAGTATACACTTATGTAATGAAGAACTAATTTTAATTGAAATGTCAGCCTTACATGTCAGTCTGCAGGGAGATTTAATACAGAATCAGAAACTAGTGCTAATGAGGTTTGAGGTACAAAATGAAACAAACCCTAAATAGTTGTGTTTACAAATATCTGCACAGAACCAGGCAGGGTGAAGGAGTGCTGCATTGTTTATCCTTCAGAGTCGAGGCTTTGATAAAAGGCTGTTTCAGCCCATTTTTCTGAGAGCAAACCTGAATAACTCAGATCAAATTGTTTTTTTTCCCCCTCTGACAGTGTGTCAAGCTTTAAATCTAAAACCTCATCCTACGTAAGGTGGGGTTTTCGTGTGTGAAATCATAATGTACCTCTCTCGTGAATCGGATCCACTCTGCTTACGGTTTTCTGTGTGGCTAAGCAATAAATAAAATTATCATTGATAAGCAGGATTAGGTAGAGCAGACGTTAAAACCCGGATGAGGGGTTACGTTTGCCAAATGCGACAGGAAAACTCAAATAAATTCTAACAGTTTTCAAAAACAAGCAGGCACTGATTAAATACAAGCAAGGAAGTCGAATTAACAGCTGCTCGTTATTTCTGTGAAGTCCTAATCAAATGCTCTACTTAGAAAGGCAACCCGTGACTACACTGTGAATAAACTTTAAGAAGGTAGAAGCTGTCAAAGCTGGCTGATTGCAAAAAGGTTTGTTAAAGAAGGCAGAGACTTATTACTGAATGACTGAACTCAAGACCTGATTGCATATAAAGTGGATAATAAAGAGCAGATCTGATCAATACACTGACTTCTTTTCAATTTATATTTACATATCATTATAGAGGATATTAAATAAGATGGCACCGGTCATATAAACGGAGTTTGATGCAGCGTTAAAAAACCTGTTTCCTCTGTAGAGTCACGTTTGCATCTTAGTAGTCTCCCATTTATCTTTTTCTTTGAGTCTGCAAGGCAACCTGTGAGCTGGGGACTTGTTGACAATTTCAACTCATTAGAGACAACTTAGCAATTTTGCTGCTATATTTTTTTTTAACAAGGTTTAGGGTTAGGCAACAACATGTAACAACGTCTTGGACAATGTGTAAACATCGCTGAAAGAGCAAGTAATCATTCTCCGTACCCCAGCTCGAGTCGGCTCATCTCTCTGCTGTGAGGTGTCAGTGTCAGCTAACTTTCCTCAGACAGTTTGTTTGGTGTAATCTTGTTAGACGGCCGAGTTTGTTAAATAAGTGTCTGCAAGTCTGGACCAAACAGGCACTTGTGTCACTATTTTAGACTTGAATATGCTGTTAATAACAAAAACAGAAGAGTGAGAGAAGCTACCCTCAGCTATAATGGTTCTGAGTATTCTCACAGCAGGAAATGAGCTCCATTTTGAGTTTGGTTCAACAGGAACTGCAAAGCTCGCAACTGCAATCGCAGAACCCTATTCTCCTGCAGCATCCCAATTAAAATCACTTAGGAGACACGTTCTTGTAAGCTTTCCTTTATCTATAAAACAGATGTGCACAGGACAACCAAACGCCCATGGCCGTGGGTTTATCCCGGGTACTCCCACAGACTAAAAACATGCATGTTAGGTGAATTGGTAACACTAAAATTGCCCCTAGGTGTGAGTGAGAGCATGGCTAGTTGTCTCCTTTGTCTCTACGTGTCCCTGTGGTTGACTTGTCCAGGGCGTCCTCCGCCTCTCGCACAGAGACTGCTGGAGATGGGTACCAGCTCCCCGCGACCCGGAAAGAAGAAGCGGGTAAAGAAAATGGATGGTTGGACTAACTTGCTAAGAAAAAATTGACAGATTATTGTTAAATTAAAGGCCTAGCTGTCCCTGAAGGAATGCATATCACCCGAGAAGCGAGTAAAGAAAATGGATGGATGGATGAACGCATGACCCCAAATTCTTCCTGAATTTCTCTCAACTGCATCAGGACACCTCCAGGACAGCCAAGTCCTAAACAGCTGCTTCTAGAAAATTAATACATTTTTTTAACAGAGGCATAACAAAACCAAGTTAACTTCAACCCACGATGCCACCTTGGTCATTTTATAATTTGAATTCATTCAAGAAAAAAAAAAAGTCTACTGTTTCAGCTTAATCCTCCACTTAGTTCTACATACTTGTTGGAAACTTTATCACCTTGCAAAAAAAACAACAACAAAGAAACAAATAAAAGTTAGAAATGAATTTCATACATCTCAATACCTCATGCTTGGACATAGGTATCAAGATCAAGGTGGCTAATACTTTTTTTTTAAATGAAAAGAAAAATCTGGAAAGGTTTTCTAACAAACAAAGAGTAAATGACAGAGTTGTTCTTTCATTGTGGGCTGTCAGAACCATACAAGAGTTCGAACGGTTCTGACAGCCAACAGGGAGGGCACAGTTTATAACGTAGGTACGAGGAAAAAAAGCTGACAAAAACTGGTATAGCACACTAGATTATTCAGTTAAATATGTGTTCGTCCCTCATGTGTAAAATGTTTGACAGCTGCAGCCCCAGTGGAGCAGAAGTGTGGAATCCAAAAAAGTGTTTCCCACAAATGTATGTGAGAAACTATAGAAATATGCATATTATATCTTTTCAATCTTTGCATGCATTTAAGAGAGTTTATGATGATTTGGATATTAAGACTGGAAATGCAAAAAAATGCCAAAACCATAATGACCTTCAAACAATTATTTGAAACCCTTGCCTTGCTTCTAACTTTATATCTAAAAGACTTACACGGTTGTTCTCTGCAGCCCACAGAGTGAGCTCCTTTGACTTGTCTTTGAGCGCGTCCTCCTTGTTCTGATACCACTCCTCGCCGCGGTCCCCCTCGTCCGCCTCCGCCTCGTCGTCCTTGCTTGCCGTCCACGAACTTCGGGCCCCTCTGGGAATCAGGTGTCCGTGTGTGTCGAGGAGTTCCAGCTGGTTGAAATCTTCTGGAAACTCCATTCCTGGACGATTTTGTCACACTCCGAGACGCTAAAAAACAAACAAAAAAAACAAAACGTGACGAATTAGATCAGAATGAGCTGATTGACCGGCGAGAAAATCAAACGAAAGTTGGAGGAAAAAGTCGTCCTAAAGCACTTAATACCAAGTTATCTGAGGTCCCATTGGACTGAATTTGATGCAACCTTCTAAGATGAGCTGCGCTGATGTTGATTAGTATTCTCCACCTCGTGGCTTGTGTAAAAACTGCCCTATCCAAGGTGTTTTAATTGTGCGCCGTGTCTATGAAGAGCTAAACTGCCTCAGGGTGATTTGAAATGAGCTGTCATTTCTTACCTGGATGCCAAGGTCAGAGTCTCGTTTAAAAGTCCTGTTTTAAAATTATTATTCCCCAGGGTTTTCCTTTACTACACATGTGTAATGAATCTAGACGTCCTACAGCTCATTTATTTTCTTCTAGCTTCTTGTGGATCATTATGGGCATCATAATGGGCAGCACAGTGTGTTACAAATATATATAAAGTTTTATATATGAGGATATATAGAAAAAAACACATCTGGTGCTTACCAGATGGTATAATTAGATACGTTCGGTCAGAGTGACACTATATAACAGACATTATTTAGTTAAGAAAAACAAAGCTGAAACACAGAAGCAGCGAGGTGCTGCTAATTAAATGCACTTAATTAACTGATGATCATTAGTGTGTCCACGTCTCTAAAAGCAGAAGTCAGTCAGTTTGCTGCTCTGAGGCATTCAGGTGTGTGTCGACGGAGTGCCAAAAAGGAAAGACGCCTGAAATTATCTCAAAGAAGCAATCAGTTTGGGAAAACTGATAAATGCTTTTACAATTAACTTGGGAGTCTTTCAGCAGCGCCAATTATCGCTCACAAAAGGAAGGGGTTTAAGAGAGCCAAGAATCTTCTCAGAAGGGAGGAAATCCCAGCATGTTCAGCTCAGGGTCATACGGTCTAACAGGTAAGGAAACGTGCCACCTCTCAGACTCCACAGGCCTCAGTTAGGATGGCAAACGTTCGAGAAGAGCCTGAACAGGTGGGAGTTGCTTGAAATGGAACAAGGAACAAGTGTTTTCCCTACAAAAAGACCATACAGGAACACAGTTTTGGTTTGAAAAGTTGCATCTGAATAAATAACAGGACTTCTACACCAGTGTGCTTTTAGACAAACAAGACTAAAGTGGAGACAAACCGTGTTTAAGGAAGAAAACGGCAACAATCAGCATAAACAACTGGTAAGCAAAGCGGTCAAAGGGTGAATTTATTGTGCAGATGCAATAACTGAAAGCTTTGCAATTATTGAGTTGAACACGAACTTCTCTGGTTGTCAAATCAAAGTGAAATGTGGGGCCGTCTGTCTGACTGCTGAACTTGACTCAAATCAGGTTGAAAAACAGGATGCTGACCTGAAGCGATGGAGCAAATCTACAACAAAATGACTGAAGAAGATGAAGAAGACATTGCTGTGACCCGATCAGATTACAATTTTGCAATAAGTCCCTAAGAGAGCATAAAACTCACAAACCTCAAAAAAATAAATAGATAAAAAATGACAGTGTTATTAAAAAAAAGAGGGGGACCAAATTTCTCTACAATGACGTAAAAGGCTGATACAATCTGATGGTTCGGATTCAAGGTATTTCTACAAATGCAGCTTAAACGTATCTTTAAGATGGAGTAGTGAGGTTTCTACAATGATGAAAAATGTTCTCAATTTTGTTTGCAATGTCGGCATGACTGAGTCAGTTCAGCGGAATAATAATCAGCTAAACCTGATGTGAAGTGGAAAGTCAACGCCTCCAGCAAGGAGTAGGGAGTATCATCCTAAGTAGATTAGTTTTGTTAAACTTTATTGGAAAAACAAAACATGCCGGAGGAGGCTGACTTTATCAAACTGTAACAGGCAGCCCTGGCCTTTTAAAAGATTATTATTATTAATAGTAATAATAATATATCATAACCCAGTAGAGCACACAGACTGATTTGATTAAAGAAAACAAATCTACTGCAGTCATTAACCCTTAAAATGTTTATTTATTTGCTTTTGAAAGACTGGGAATAATAAATATCTGGCAATTATCTCGTAAAATTAAAACGTTGCCCAAAAGAAGTTTATATTAGGAGAGAAAAATAAGGTTAAATGCAATTTCAAAGTCACAGATGAAGAATAAAGTCCTACAAACATTTGAAAGGAAGAACAAATACGACTACTTAGTGTTAATTAATGAACTACAACTGAAGTCTAATGATTAGTATCTTGAATATATAATAATATATAATAAATAACACTGCTCATAAATAATAATGGTTACAGAAACGTAGCGGTGTAGCATTTTAAGCTAACAGTGTTGAAGACGCGTCGAAGGCACAATAACTCCATTTCTTTGACATAATAAATAAATATAAACACACCGTTTGCCTTCTTTTGTGCTCTTTTTTCGATAAAGTTGCACAACCCGGATTAACAGAAACCAAAACTAATTTGACAAGGAGCCAAATAAAACAGCTGTTTCAAACTCACGCTGATGTTTACTCTTTTAACATCTCACAGCACGTCTTCGGAACACCACAGCTCTCTTAATTTCAATTATTTGTCAAATAACAAATTTTCCTCCTTGAAAGACCGAGCTTCGCGGCTAAAGACTGACGGGATTTGTAGTTTTTACAACCGGGACACCGATGGAGCAGATTCACTAAGAGAACATCATTACCCATAAGCGCTCGCGGCCGTGCACTTCTTCGCTGACACTAATGTTGGTAGTCTACGTCTTGCTTACGTTCGTTTCCGTCTCTTATCGGTCACTTTTGTATTGATCCAACTTCATCCGTGTTTTTGTTTGTAGCGATAGTTTTACGTTTTGAACGCATGGCTGTTTGGTATCCAGGTATCCACCACAGTGGTTTAAAACATTACAGCCGTAAATAAAAGCTATGTACACCCACATCAACCAAAGAGGCCTGAAACAAGGTTTATTTAGACACAATGTCTTCAACCTCAACTTTGCCATTGGTATGAGCTGAAGACATTTTGAATGTCCCAGCACATCCTCGCTGCAGGGCCGACAGCTCCGTTTTTCCTCTACACACGAGTTTTAGGAACGTAAGATCTGTCTCAAGCAAACGGCCTTCAAGTACGTGGGAATCTAGTGATGGCAGGATGGGTGGACAGATGAACTGGGGCCTTGTCTGCAGTAATGAGGGCGTTGCTCCAGTCTGAAGGAGCTGTGAGGCAAAGTTCTCAATTCACTGGTCCCTCTATGTTCCAACCCCCACCTGTGGTCATGAGGTACGGATCATGACTGAAAGCACGGGATCTCTCGGACACAAGCGGCTGAAATGAGCTTCCACCAGAGAGGGTGGTTGTGCTCAGCCAGAGAGATAACGTGAGCAGCTCGGAGTAGAGCCGCTGCTCCTCTGCATCGAAAGGAGTCAGCTGAGGTGATTCAGGCATCTGATTGGGATAGGATGCCTACTGGGCGCCTCTCGTTGGAGATTTTCTGGAGAGGAGACCACAGTGATTAATCCAGAACTCATTCGAGGGATTATGTGTCCAGTTTGACTAGGGAAGACTTTAGGAACCCCCAGGAGGAGCTGGGCTTTCCTCATGGACCTGTTGTCCACAGATAAGTGATGGATGGATGGATGGATGGATGGATGGATGGATGGATGGATGGATGGACGGACGGACGGACGGACGGACGGACGGGTGGATGGATGGATGGATGGATGGATGGATGGATGGATGGACGGACGGACGGACGGACGGACGGACGGACGGACGGATGGATGGATATCTAATCACACTCATTTCAAAACCCTAATACAACACATTATGATAAATGTATTTATAGATTTCCCCGTCTAGTTTCTCTCATTCATGAGTGTTACCATCACACAGACGCCAAGCATTACAATAAAAAATGTTTTAATTAAAATAAATCAAAGAATTATCTCATTTTCATTTGAAAGGAATTTTTACACAGATTGATAATTGTTGATAATTCATGAATAAAACTGTGAATTGAGTGATGCATAAAATGTCTACCATACTTTTCAATTAAAACAATCTTCTCTTCTTGATAATATAAACATAAAACTGCAGCCAGTCATCATGTTCACTTGAAGTCTGATTTCCCTGTTGACCATTTACAAGTAAATCCTGTCTTTTTTTTTTTTAATAAACAACATTCTCTTGATTGTGTTAAGTGATTAATTTGATATTTGATCACTAAAGAAAGCAGAAGAACTGGGTGATAATAATGTTTTGCCTTAACTGCTAAAATTCAACTAAAAATGAACCGTTAGCCTTCAGATTGTCAGTGAGGAAAACGGTTAAACGTTTTCATTCGGTGTCCTGAGCCTGTCTCGCTTTACATCAGGAGCTGAGTGAAACCTGACCATTTCATCCCAAAGTGGAGCCATGTTTACTGATGTCAGATGTCAGACAGAAGGAAATTAGAAAATTAAAAGTTTCAAATGAAAGAAAGTCTGAAAGTGTGGCCATGGGTGAACCTACCCAGTCTGCGGGTGAGCCCTCGCCTTTCATGTTTAACCCGTTTTTTTTTTTTCTTCCCCTCACCAGCTCCGTCACAAAACAAGTTGTCATGGTAACCTTTTAAATGCAGAGGTTCATTGCAATAAAATTGTGTTAGCAATTTGGAAATGCAATGACGAAACTTTGCATGAATTTCCTTCCCGATGCATGAAAATCAGCACTGAGAAGTGCCGACCGGGGCAACAGGTGTGGGCTACATTCAACTGCCTCTTAGGCTCCATGTTTAAGTCAGTGTGAGGCTGAAACCCTATATGTGATTCATACTTTAGGTGAAAGAACAAACAGGGTAATGTAAGCCCTTCATCTAAACACATCTCAGGGGTTCTTTTTCTCTTTTTTTATTCGGATGTGAATCATAGAATACTGAGCGGTCGGAAAGCCTCCTGGGATAAAGATGCAACGTTTGACTTTTAAAACTGATGTGCCCTGTGGACAAATCAATAAGGGCAGACAGGCACAGGACGGACTGAGAATCCTTCCTGCAACACACCCACTTACTGAGCAAAGCTTTCAACTAAAGTCATCATATATGGAAAATGCTTCGACAGATGAGATCAGTGAATTCCAGCTCTGGTCCTTGAGGAGCACCATCCTACACGTTTTAATTGATTCTCTGCTTTTACTCACCTGACTTGAATAAATGAATAATTAACAGGCTTGATGAAAAGCAGGGAAACAATGAAAACATGCAGGGTAGAGTTCCTCGTGGACCAGGGTTGAAGTATTGTAAATATGTGAAGAATGTGTGTGTGTGTGTAAGTGTAAGGCGGGAGATCGATCTGAAAAACTTAACTTTTAACTTGAAGCACATCTTTATTTGAAAATGTAATTTTTTCTTTTGACGTTTTACGTCACTGTGAAGCAACAGGATACAGTGAAATACGGTTCTGTGGAAAGGTTATGAAAAGTGAATATCTTACCTGTTGTAGGTAGCTCTTTGAAAGACCTCGGTTTAGAAGAAAAGCGGCTTGACAAGCAAATGAGTCCAAGATCAAAGCAGATCTAGAAATAACTCCAAAGTCAGGAATGTCATGGTGGTTTGTTCACGCAGGCTCTATTTTATAAACCTTTATTTATTTAACTTTTAAAGCACATTTACAGGATGTGACAGATCTAAAACCAACTCATCGCAATGTGCCAGAACAAAGAAAACACAAATAAGTCATTGTTATAAACAAAATAGTCCTTTTTTTGTTGCAAAACAAGTTAAACAAATACTAAATGTTTTGGAATTTATAGCCTGAGCGAATTGGACAGGCGTTAAAGAGCAAAGGGCATTTAGCTGGAGCAATATAAGAATCTGCTGCTGAACACAAAAGAATAGAGATAGAACCAGTAAGATAGATGTCAAGACTAAAGGTCAGGGTCCAAGCAGGGAGGTGAAGAGCCATAAAGACAGAGATCAGGATTCAAACACATGCAGCTTTTGTGAAACCTCCGCTAAGTTAACCTACCTTTTTATCTGCGTACTTTACTCAACAAATCAGAGCTTTAAAGGGGACCTATTTTGCTTCCTAGGTCTGTGGGCTGTACAAAACATCTTCATTACATTTAATACACAAAATCATTCTCAGGTATTGAGATTTCACCTGCTCAGTTCTGACTCTCTGAAGGATTAAACGCTGCGGATCCGACGCACATTTATATCCTTATTAATTCAAACTCTGAGGATTCTGACTTTGGGACAGGGGCAGTTAGCGGTTCCGAAACCCGAAAACTGTCCAGATTGTGCAGATTTTGTTTATTACTTTATGAATTAGAACTTTAAAATTAATTTATTTTGAGCAGGCTTCATGACTTTGCTATAAGTAGCTTTAAACTTTAAGCTTTAATTGGCTGGGGTTGAGAGGTTTTCCACTGGGTGATCCTACCTGCTTCCAGATCAGTTCTCAGGAACTCAGGAGGTTCCAGGCGAGCCACGCCGGGCTGATGGTTTCAAATCAGCAGACTGCAGGCCATTAATTGGCCAGGGAGAAACGTGACTGGATGAGTCATGGCAGCGACTGCTTCAAGACCGCCATTTTTTATAGCCACACCATTTTCCTTTATCCAATTTCTTTTGTAACATAATCCTTTATTGGCTCACTTTAACCTTGTATAAGACTAACCATAGTCCGAGCGCCAGGCGTACCATGATGTCCTCGATGTCCTCCATTGCTGGGTGTCGCCAAAAAAAAAACCAACATCAGAGGAGAGTCGAGCAGCCTTGCTGTGACGATCCGCCCACATCGAGGCGGCGTTTAATCACAGAGTCTGTGGAATCGAATTAGGAATTAGGGCGAGGCAGGTCGAGCTAAGCCGAAAACTGATTGTCACAGCTATCCAAAACAGGTAAGATATTTATCATTCATAACATTGTTTTTTTTTTTTTTTTTTTCTTTTTTGACTGAACCCCACTTCAAAAGATCTGAACTATCTCTTAAGTGAATGGGACTTACTTTCTCTTTTTCCCACACAGTGACTGTAGGACCCTGAGAGTCCGCAGCAGCTCACCTGGACCTGGCAGGAGGCGCACGAGCCGCCGCCGCTGCGCGCTGAAGCAGCGCAGAGCAGAGCAGAGCAGCGCCGCCGAGGAGCTCCGCGCCACTTGTTGCTCATGCCTGCAGCGGCTCAGCTTCACCTCAGCGCCGCGGCTGAGCACACCGGAGCGGGCACGGCTCACGGCCGGGCGGAGGAGGTGAGAAGATGGGCGCAGCGTGCGTTTGGCTCTCGGCGGTGCTTTGGCTGGGCGCGCGCTCGGCGGGGCGCACGCTCCTCAACGACTCCTCTCTCCTCCTGGGAGAGGACACTTTGCTGAACCTTTCGGGACGGTCCGGGAACCGCACCTCCTCCCCCTCCTCCTCCTCCTCGGGCTTTCTCCTCCTGGACTTTGACGAGGGGCTGCTGGAGGACTGGCGCTCCCTGGCCGACAGGACGAGCAGCGGGAAGGAGGCGCAGGACGGCGGGGTGAAGGCGCTGCTGGTGGCCGCCTACTCGCTCATCATCGTGGTGTCCCTGTTCGGCAACACGCTGGTGTGCCATGTGGTGGTGAAGAACAAGCGCACGCAGTCCTCCACCAGCTTGTTCATCCTTAACCTGGCGGTGGCTGACATCTTCATCACGGTCCTCAACACACCTTTCACCCTGGTGAGGAGAAACTTTTTTTCTTTCTCATCTCCATAAAGAACAAGAGCTCGGCTCTGAACTGGGTGAGATCAATTAAATATTGCAAACATTTTTCTCATACAGGACTAAACCTTTTTTTTATTATTATTACTATTTTTATTGTTTATTCATCCCAAACTGTTCACACACCTCAGGCACCTCTTTAACATTTAAGCACTTAATGCCATAAGAATAAAACTAAATGAATTGGTAATAAAGTAAACCAGCCTCTAGGGATCACAAGCCAGTGCACCTCTGAAGCTCCCAAGTCCGGGGAAATGGTGAGGGCTGTGTCAGGAAGGGGCATCGGGCGTAAACCCCTTTTGCCAAAACTAACATCCAAGCCATACACCATACATCATACGGGATCGGTCGAGGCCCGGGTCTACAACGACCACCTCAGGTTCTGTTGACAAACAGGGTGCTGCTGTTGGTGGAAGATCACGAGGAGGGAAACGTGCCAGGAGACAGATGGAGATGAGGAAAGGCAAGAGTGTAGGACTGAGGGCAGCAACTCTAAACAGAGGGACAATGACAGGGAGAAGTAGTGAGCTGGCTGACATGATGCAGAGGAGGATGGTAGATGTGTTATGTTAACAAGAGACCAAATGGAAGGGCTGCAAGGCTCGCAGCATTGGGGCATGGTTTAAGCTGTTTACTGTGGTGTGGATAGGAAGAGAAAAGGATCAGGGGTGGTCCTGAAGGAGGAGTTAGCAAGGAACGTAGTCAAGGTGAAAACTGTCAGACAGGGTGATGTGTCTGAAGGTAGAAGCAGAAGGTCTGATGCTGAATGTTGTCAGTGGTTCTGCTCCACAGGTTGGATGTGATCTGAAGTGATAGAGAGTATTCCCAGGGAGGAGAGAGTGCTGATCGCAGCAGATTGGAGCAGATCTGAATGGACATGTTGGTGAAGGAAACAGAGGAGATAAGGAGGCAATGGGCAGGTTTGGTGTCAAGGAAAGGAACCAGGAAGAACAGATGGTGGTGGATTTTGCCAAGAGGATAAAAAATGGCTGTAGTCAACACCAATTTCCAAAAGAAGGAGGAACACAGGGTGACCTGTAAGAGTGGAGGCAGGAGGACACAGGTAGACTGCATTCTGTGTAGAAGAGGTAACCTGAGGGAGATCGTGGACTGTAAGGTTGTGGCAGGGGAGAGCGTGGTCAGGCAGCATCGGATGCTGGTGTGTAGGATGAGTGTTGTGATGAAGAGACATTGTGCTCTGTGGTGAGAACAGGGAGCAGGTGGAGGAGAACCTGGAGAGGTGGAGGGATACACTTGAAAGAAGAGGAATGAAAGTCAGCCGCAGCAAGACAGAGTACATGTGTTAGATGTGTGTGTTAGACGGAGTTAGATGGAGGAGTATGACTCGCTGTGACCCCTGAAAATGGAACAGGCAAAAGAAAAAGAAGAAGACTTTGTAATAAAGGACCGCTGCTTTCTGTAAACTGCTGTTTCTGACAGCAGATCAGGAATGTTGGCACTAATAGATGGCACCAATAATGTCATTCACCCTGAGTGTAACTATGTGTGTTTGTGTGTGTGTGTGTGCTCCAAGATAATCAATTAAACAAAATTGTCAAAACAGTCATTTTTCTGCTCTAACATGAATGTATAGAGCAGAGGTTGTTGTCACCTACTGATAAGGCGAAGGCGCATGACTACGTTTTTGCTTGTGTTTGTGTGTCTGTTATCAGAATATCTCATGAGCCACCAGACGATTTTTAATTAAACTAGAGAAAGATACCATTGGATAAACACCTACAGCTGCTTACCTTTTGGAGTCAACCCAATTCAAGATGGCCGTCACAGCCAACTGAGCTTAGGAAACACAAAGGTGGCTAAAACCCAGTCAGTTTTACAGCTATTGTCCTCAAATCTGGCGTGGTAGTGTACTCTGAGCGTGACATCTTGTGGTATTGCATGGAATTGTGCATAACTTTATTTTCACGGTTTGACCAAAGCTCTGTCATTTCCCAATATGAGATAATCTTTGTGTAAAACTTAGGCTTTAAAGGCAGCATCCGATATGGATTACTTCAAGCAATGCTAGGCCTTCAATTGAAGTCCTTATCGTGATTTGACAGACACGGCTTGTGTGTGTTTCGTCAGGTCCGCTTCGTAAACAGCACCTGGGTGTTTGGGAGGACCATGTGTCACATCAGTCGCTTCGTGCAGTATTGCTCCCTGCATGTCTCCACTCTCACCCTCACCGCCATCGCTCTGGACCGACGACAGGTTTGTTCTCGGATTCCTCTCTCTCTCTCTCTCTCTCTCTCTCTCTCTGTCTGCAGAGCATCTTGGTTTCGGAGTCAAATCCCAACCCTCTCTTTTCCTTTAACTTCCAGCTCAGTCTCTCTCTTTAGAGATGCAAAGTATTATCTTCAAATCCACCGGTTTACCCGCAAGATTGTATCTGATGTTTTCTCTCAGATGGGATTTAAATGAAAATCAGATCATAGAGGAATGTTAAAGTCGCCGATTATGTGGCAAACTGCATCACCGATCTCTTGTGAGTCAGTCATGAGAAGAATGCAGCTGTTAATCTTCTCTCACAGCTCCCGTATCGTGCCTCCTCTTCACACACACACACACACACACACCCTCCTAGGCACATTTTAGGAACTGAGACTTCCCTCATAATGGAGCACTGAGACTGATTTCCAGGTTGCAGACTGGAGGAGAGAGGAGGTGAGATGACACGAAACAGTCCGAGCCCATTCAGAGCGCTGCCGAACGCCTCTGTGAGCTCAGAGATGAAAGCTGCCATTAGTGCCATTCTGCTTTTTTTTCTGAGCTTGTTTTGACCGGTACAATATGGATAATTAATACTGAGGGTGAAACTGAAATACTATTCAGACTCTAGGCCTATGGATCTCACTGCAGTTTAGCATTTTTTGTTTTTTTTTTTACAGTGAAATTGCACTTTTTAGTGCTCCTAACAGTAGGCTTCACAAGCACTGACATTTCAGGTTAATCTATGAAAGCAATATTGATAATAATAATAATTTACAGCTTGAAATTGCAACATACAACAAAAGACATCGTTCTTTTATGAATGCAGACGTTGTGATGTTTGAACTGTATAAGAAGAGTAAAAATAGCCAAGATCAAAGGAAACATTTAGGCTGCTCTTTTTGGTCACCACGGTAACCACACACCCGGTTCTGTCACTCCCTGACTGCCAAGTTAATGAGAGGCAGACTGAAAAGTAAACCTCAAATGTTCACTGTGCTAAAACTATAAGTAATATTGAAAAGGTTCCTGAAGCCTAAAAGGCAGAAACTTGTGTTTATGTTTACTTTTAGCTTTCACCTTCCATTTTACCTCTTTGCTTTGGCCTCTTTCAGCTTTAGCATTTGTTTTTTTTTTAATGCTTTTAGCTTCTGGTCACGCTCTGCTGCTTTTAGTTGGTGCGCTGCTTGTTTTAACTTTAACAACTCAAGGTTTAAGCTTCTTCAGCAAAGTTCACGAGTCATTCAACACTCAGCATTCACGCTTCATTTTTACAGAAAATACAATTTGTCTTGTTGCACATTAAATTCGTTCCAGTGGGAACCAGAGTTGAACACATTTTTACAAAGAACAAACCTCCATCGCAGTCATTTTCAGCACAACAGAGGCAGTATTCCGACACAGTAACATTGCTACTAAAAGCTGAAATACAAACAATATTGTGTAAACAACGAGGCGATGGACAGAGCATCTGTCGCTCACCTCTTTAAAAGACACAAGTGGAGAGATGACAACAAACGTCACTGATTTGAAGCTTTAGCTTAGCACCTTCCTTGGACAATGTGTAAGTGCAGCTGCTGCTCATTAAGCAGCTCGTTAAGCAGCTTTTCAGGCTCAATAATGACCCGTGCTGGAAGACTCAGATAATAAGAGTCAGTTTAGTCCATATCTTCTCTTCCCATTTTGTTCCCTCCCCTCAGAATGGTGTAGATTGATGGCGGCGAGTTTTTCTGACTCATTTCACCAAAAATCCCATTGTCGTCTATATGAGATTTTTCTTTTAATTTTTTTTTGCAATGTTTGTCTACTTTGTACAAAAGTAGCACACAACTCCTGACTTTGATGTATTTGATGTATTTGTTTTTGTAGGTTTTCCTAAAACTGCCCAAATCAAAAATCCTGACACGAACGAATAAATAAATAAATAAAAATAACAGGCAAGTAGTAATAATGGTGTAGATAATTACAGAGCTGCTTTTTAAGGTTTTAAACGTCTGCTGTTGTTACACCGACAGAATATATAATTTTTTAAAAATGAAGTGCAGTTTGTATTTTAATAGGATCTTTTCGCTTTTGAAACTTATCAAATTGAACAGATACCATCTGCCGCTCCTCGAAACAACTTCTTACTTCACTAACCTCTCTGGGAGGAACAAATTATTGTCCACTTGAAGGTGTTGTTTTTTTGTTACATAACCATATTGCTGCCGCACTCGCACGGAATTGTGAAAACCTATATGGGTTTTATCCTCATCGGGGGATAAAAATTAAACTAAAAGGAGGAGAAGAATACCGAATACCTAACTGGAGCAGAGGCTTGTCTAAATAGCAACAACAAAAAAAAGGAAACTTTAAGTAAATGGATTTTTCTAAGGACTTGTGGCCTCATCAGTCCTTCTTTGAGATGCCTTAATAATAACAGAGGACAGACTAGTAAATGGAAAAGTAATGGCAATAGAGAATGGAAGAATAATTAACATAGTAATAAAAAAAGAACATGTCTACCATCATACTGCTGAAGACAAAATGGTAGCAGATCTGTTCTGTTTCCTTTTAAGTTCTCCCCTTGTAGCCAAAGGATACGAACCCCCCTGTTCTCAGACACTTTTATCAAGAAACATCTAAGACTCTGCGACAGACCTAAATGAGCTTGTGCTCTAAAATCAGTGCTTCTCTCGTTTCACTGGCTTCCTCCTCCGTGAATAACAGCGGCGTTTGCCAGTGAAAGCTTCCACTGACAAAAGAAATCTATGATCACCACCAAACATACCCTACGCAACAAGAACAGCTACTCATTTGAGAATAGTAAACTGATTATAGTGGTTTAAAATAATTGTCACTAATGCTTCACTGTCAGAAAAAATTGGAATTTATGATTGGCACCTTTATTGGTAAAGCATTGTAGTTCTGAAGGTTGTGTGTAATAATATCTATGAGTAGTGTGTTCATTTGCTGTTTATCTTGCGGGACTTTATTTTTTATTTTTTTACATCACAGAGTGGCACTTTAAAAGGTACTTATTATAGAAAAATAAATCCCTGTTTGTGAAATAGTATCCTTTAAATCCAAATGCTGAGCTGAATTGTAATACTTTCAGCTCAGACTATCTGTCTTCACTCAGTTTCAGCTTCAGCTCATGCTGCGTTTACTGAAGTGGGAAATCAGAACTTTTGTTTGCTTTTGTCAGAAGGTATATTGTTCCCTTCTGAAAGAAGTAATCTATATTGATTAGTTTGAATCTATAGTCTTGGGAGAATTAAAGGGCATCTTCTTTCGGTGCTATGGTTGCACATATCAGATTGTTAAAAACGATCTGGTGTTTACCACACTCCAAAGGTATTAAAATTCATCCATCCTTCTCCTTTCCTGGTCGCAGGGAGCTGCTGTCTATCTCCAGCCATCACTGTGTGAGAGGCAGGGGACACCCTGGAAGGTCGCAAGTCCATCACAGGGACACATAGAGACAAATAACCATTCACGCTCTCACTCACACCTGGGGACAGTTTAAAGTTACTGGTTAACCTAACATGCATGTTATTTTTTTGGTCTGTGGGAGGAAACCCACGTGAGCACAGGGAGAACATGTAAACTCCACCCAGAAAAGCCCCAGGTCAGGAAGCAATCCTGCAACCTTCTTGCTCGGAGTCACCACTGTGCAGCTGTGCCACCCTGGTATTCAAATCTAGCCTCAAAAATAGAAACACACAACAGACTCCACCGTGTTGTTATTTAATAAACACAAATGAAGCTAAAATGGAAAAACATACAAAATTCACCCCACAATCCAGTAGCTTGTAGAACCACAATTAGCAGCAATAACTCAGTAGTTGTTTTCTGTATGACCGTATTAGTTTCTCACATGGTTGTGGAGATATTTTGGCCCATTCCTCTTTCCAATGTTGCCTCAGCTCATTGAGGTTTGCAGACATTTGTTTCTGCTCAGCTCTCTTATTGTTCCCACAGCCTTTCAGTCAGGTGGAGGTTCTGGACTTTGACTGGATCGTTGCAGCATCTTGATTCTTTTCTTTTTCAGCCGTTCTGTTGTAGATTAGCTGCTGAGTTTGGGGTCATTGTTCTGTTTCATGACCCAGTTCAGTCCAATCCTCAGCTGTCAGACAGGCAGGCTCATATTTGACTCTAGAATATTTAGGTCTGCAGAGGAGTTTATGGTCGACTCAATGACTGCAAGGTGCCTAAAACCTGTGGCTGCAGGACAAGCCCAAATCATCAACCATCCACCACCGTGCTGACAGTTGGTACGAGGTTATTGTGTTGATGTGGTGTTTGACTTTTGTCAAACATGGAGCTGTGCATTATGGGTAAACATCTCTACTTTTTTTTTGTCCTGTTATGGCATTTCAGGCATACCATATAGAGAAGACGGCTGCCTATGTGTGCCAGAACAGGTTTGCTCTACAAAATAAATAAGTAAATAAATAAAAAAGGGGGCGGGTGGGGCTTGGTATCTCTACTTTGGTCTCATCTGTCCAAAGATCTTGTAGCTCATTCAGATTCATCTTTCCAAAGTCATGCTGCCGTGTTCTTTTTAGAGAGAGGAGGCTTTCTCTAAACTAGCCCTATTTGTTCAGTCTTTTTCTAGTTGTCCTAGCCTGAACCATAACATTTAACTTGCTAACTGAGGGTTGTAAAGTATGAGTTGGAGCTTTTGGGTTGTTTGCCTCATTTCTCCTGGCATTGCACAGTCTGACCTTGGGGGGAATTTGCTGGGATGTCTAGTCCTTCACTCGTAAATTACCTCTCTGTAGTGCGATGGATTCCAAATTGGACTCCAGATTTGAGTAAATTTAGAAGCTGGTGATGATCAAATTATTTTCCCTGATGGGAAATGTCTTCAGCTACAGATTAGTCCAGAAAGTCCAGCTACTTTGTTTTCTTTTTTTAAAAAACACTTAGATCAGTGTAATTTATGTCAGCTTTATTTTGAATTTGTTTTTAACTGCAAAACGGAAAGGGGCAAACAGATGGCAACATTTGCCTCATTAGTCCTGTATAATATCCCTGCACAGCATATTATTTCTGCTGTTTCTGCTACACTGTTTTAAAAAATAAAAGTAATCCACTGACCTTTGCTTTCACAGCCAACCAACAGATTCTGATACGTGCTCTGCTCTTAGCTAAAGGGTTTAAGAGTTAAACGCAGATGTGGCTTTAGTGAGGAAAAAAGCAAGAGCAGACTGCAGCAGATGGCTGCTACACACACACCCGAGTCTTTTAGCCAAACTGAGATAGTATTTAGTCTTTCCCTCACAAATTAGGCAGCTTAAAGAAAAAGTTCTGATCAGTCATAAAGATTCAGAGGAGTTAGCTTTTCCAGTGTTGGTCAAGTTAGTTTATCACCAAATGTAACTCCTTGGTGCCTTACAGTTGATCAGAAACTAAACAGCGTATAAAAAATGCTTACAAATAACAGGAGGCAGAGGTTTAGGACACGGCTACTCCTGCCGGCGCTGTCCTTGGTCCTGAATCTAATGGCTGAGAAACTGCAGAGACGTAGAGGGAAGATTTTTACATAACATTGTGTTTTTTCAGACCTTTTCAGCCTTGATGCCACAGGCGTGGGTGAACATGTGAATGTCAGCGCAGTCAACAATCCTCAAAGCTCACAGAGTTTGAAACGTGCATTTACTTTAGGCTAAGTTTAAGAGACAAAGAACAAGGCTGCGTCTGGAAAACAATTTTAACCCTGCGTGTTGAACATCAAAAATAATAGCAACAATAACGAGGAGCGGAATTGCTACTCATGCACTGCGACAAATATTTATTGGTTTGCGAAAACCTATAGCTAAATTACAGAAAGAAAAAAAAAGGGAACGCTGACATCCATTTGTAAAGTAAACAGAAAAGGCAGGAAGTCAGGACAAATTCACTCCAGTTCACTGTGCTTTCTACCACACACCAGTCCAAAGAATCCATTATAACCTTTGTGCTTCTGGGTTGATGAATCCAGCTCTAATATAAGTGGTCACTGAATCACTAAAAGGCAGCATCCTGTCAGCCTGCAGAGTTTCGTAATTGGACCCCATCAGTGCAAATACGGAGTCAAAATGTAGCCTAGCCATCGTTCTTGCACTTAAACACTTGGAGTTTCCTGTTTTATCTGTTTCTTTCCCCCTCCCAGACCTGGAAAGTGTCAACCCTGACCCCTTCATCAAGAGAAAGTGCAACTGTATGTCAACAGTACTGTTGAGAAGTTTGCCCCGAACTTTGTTAGATGTTGCTTCCGAGCAGGCACACTTTCATGCAATCTTTACCACTTATTGCCATGAAAGACAGGCAGTTGTGCGTCTGTGTGAGGGTGTGCATGTGCTTGTTTGTCTGTTCATGAGCGAAGTATCTCCTTGACCCGCTCACCGGATGGGTTTTAATGAATAATTGAGCTTAGCAGACACAAAACTAGCTTTCACCCCGTCAGTTTTACAGATATTGAGCTAGTAATTGACTGTAGCAGGGAGTCATCCCCAACACTAACACAGATCAGCTCAGATGTTATGTGTCGACACGACACCGGTTCTTCCTTTGATTTAACCTTTTTAATACCTGAATGATTCGTAGGTCAGAGTTACGTGGACCCCCCATCCCCACCCCCCCAAAAAGTAAAAACAACAACAACAACAACAAACAACATTCCAAAGAAAAGATGAAGCGCAGGGCTGCAAATGAATGAAAACACCAAAGGAAAAAAGAAAAACTTTAAAAGACCTTCAGAAAATCTGAAGAAATATTGATCAAGACCACTTTTAAGGGTTATAAGAAGGTCTGGCTGCTTAGAAACAAAATGCAACAAAATGATGGAGGGCTTCAGATTTCCAGCACAGCGCTGCATGCCAACCTCACCACATCTCAAGACAGTTACAACAACAAACAACCCCTCTGAACCATAAAACCCTGCACGGATTCATAAAACTTCTCTGTCAGCGGCTCTCGTGTATCCTTGGCAACCTCCTTCAGATTGACGAAACCCTTTAAAAGGCTCCGAAATGCGGTCTCAAATCATTAAGACTTCTCTCTGCCGCAGCTCTATAAATTTTTAAGCGTGGCGGCTCCTTCTGCGTCCGCCTCTGCAGCTCCACATCGACAGCGTGTCGTGTGGGGCATTGTGACACTAATGGCACGCTTCAAACTGTGTCGGAAACGACGTCCGGCTCCTCCCCGGGCGGCGATGGGCGGCCGGCGGTCCTGAATCGAAACAAAGGTTTTATTAGCGGCGCCTCATTAAAGGCCAGCTGATACGGAGTCATGATGTTCAATTACACGGAGGTGATGATCACGCAGAGGATGGAAGGGGTTTGTTTCCAGAGAGCGGCTGTAAATTCTGCCACTCGTTTAGCTCGCTAATGCACTCAAATGCACGCAGCTACTGTTTTACACACACACACACAAAAAGAGGAAATCAATTTTAGCCAAATGGAGACCGTCATCGGAGCACAGATGCACTTGATGCACCTGTGACGATGAAGCTGCTGAGCAGAATGAGTAAGCATCACATTTTTAAGTGAATCCTTTTTTTTTAAAGTTTTTGCAGCCTACAGTACCACACACTGAGTTGAAAAAACATTTCCCCGCAGCAGCAGGTGGTGCTCCTGCCCCAAGTTGTCACTCCACATTAAAACTGTCCAGAAATGTCTCAACTGACGTGGATCACTTCATTAACAAGGCCGGCGGCTGAAGCGACCCCTGCTGATGAGGGAAATTACAAATCATAAATGCAGATGACCCCGCTGAGAGGACGTATTGATGCAAATTTAAAACTCGGGAATATCAAGGAACGAGTTGTTCGACTCGCTTAATCAGCTGGCTGTTTTCTCACTCACAAAAAAGTTGGCAAGTTTTCTAAAGTTTACCCGAAACCTAAATGCGATTTCATTTTGTTTGTTTAAGCCTACAAGAAACAGACACATGGACCAACTCCTACTTATTTTGAAACTTTGAAGTTGTATGGCAGCAACACACAGAAAAAAAAAAGTTGGAGGAGAGGAGTGTTTACAGTTGTTACCTAATCCTTTTTTTTTACACTTTTTGTAGAGTTTAGAAGCTGAGGATGATACCTGTTAGAGTTTCCTCAGGGGGATCTGTATGTGTTCTCACTGAATACAAGATTTCACTTTCTAAAGGAAGTCTGTGGTTGTTGTTGTATTTTCCAATTTACAATGCAGCATGGATTGTCAGTAGGAGGTAGATTTGGCCTGAAGGCTGGTCATTCAAGCACACACACACACACACACTCACACACACACACACTGTGTCTATGAAAGCCGTACCAGAGGAAAATCTAGCATCATTTGAAGGACTGCCTGCCACCTGCCACCTTGCACGCCAAGGTTTCAAATAAAGATGTGGTGTGATCCGTTAGAGACCAGAATATATGTTGGAAAACAATCCGTAAAAGCGACCGATTTGCTGCCAAAATTGTCTAGCTTGAATCAGCTCAAGTCCAAACGTCAATCAGCTGTAGGGATCCATCGGATGATTACTTTCTGAGAGTTTCATGAAAAATCTGTTATCAAGATATTCTGCTAACATGGCACGAAAAAACAGAAAAGGCCCGCTGTGTCCTGGAAAAATGAGAACACCTTGTCTCTTGTAAATGTTCTTGAGTGTCTTGCTGGCTTGCAATTTTGTGAAAACAAGTGATGTATTTAGGTTTTTGTTGCATTTAAAAAAATGCCCCAAACTGTTTCTGTAAGGAAAAAAAAATAGACAAGGTCAGTACTGACAGTACACTGTGCCTCGAAAAGGCAAATATTTCATGTCGTGAGTGCCCTGTAACTAGATTTAATTTCTTATCTTGCGGAGAAACAGGAAGCCTCCTTTTTTTCCTGTTCACAGCTGCCTGACATGGCTTTGAGTGACAATGTGCCTCTCCTGAAGAGAACTCATATTTGCAGCAAATAAAATGACATTTAATTAAGTTGTGAATTTAATTAATGTTTAATCCAACAGTGACACAGGTTAATTAGCAGCAACATAAGGAAGACGTATTGCTGTTATTGCTGACGCCTTTTTCTCTGCTTCACACACTGGCCCGAGTGATTTTACTGCCTGGAGCATACACACATGCTTTATATTGATTTGCTGTGTGTCTGTGTGTGTGTGTTTGCAGTGGATCTGATCTGCACCTGTTGATTTTTTTTCCTCAGGTGATTTTACATCCTCTCAGACCACGCATGACTCCAGCCCAGGGAGGTGTTTGGGTCGCTGTTATCTGGATAATGGCCAGCTGCTTCTCCCTCCCACATGCAATCTACCAAAAACTCCTGACTTTCACCTACAGGTAAAACTCCACCATGTCCGTTGAGTGGTGCTGCTGTTTAATAAGGTTAGAGACAAACAAGGACTTTGGGGCGAGAGTCATGCTCGACTTAGCATCAGCGTTGTTTTTCTAAAACCAGTTTTGGAAGAGCTGACGTGATGTGATGAAGGGGAAAAGCTGTGAAAACACAGTTCTGCTGATAAAATGAGACCAAAACCAAGAGAAAATGAGCACTTTCTGTGGAAATGCAGTGTGAGTGCTGAACAGGTCTGCTGAAAGGGGTTGAAAAGGCTGAAAAAAGCTAAAATGATCAGAACAAAAGCTAAAATTTGCAAATTAGTTGATAGTAGTCAAACTTTACAAATAGGTAGATTAAAGCTAAAACCAACAAAGCTATCTAAAAGCTCAAAATAGCAGTAGCTAAAAGCAAAATCCAGCAAAACAGCTGAAAGCTAACTAAACAACGTCTGACTCGAGCCGTTCAGTCCTCTTATCACTTAAAGTGCTAGTACAGATCTTTTGAGGTGGGGTTCTGTTAAAAGGTTGTGAACAAATAATGTCTTACCTGTTGCAGATAGCTCCTTGAACGACTTCAGTTTGGAGAAATAGTTTAACTAGACCAAACAGGGTCAGGACCACAGTGGATTGCTACCAAAAAAACTCCAGCTTTATCTGCCATTTTATACATCTTTACCACATTATGTGGTTATTTATTTGACTTTTATAGTTACTTGCAGTCACAAATGGCAGCGGCAACAAATAGCTGCAGCACTTCCGGTACATCATGGGGTACATATGTCTGCTTTTGTTTTGCATTGGACTGTAACTCCATCAAACCTTATGGTTATTTACAGTGTAGACTGAGGTGACTGTGGTCCGTTACCAGTAATGGTCTATTTAAAACTTGTGTTACGAAATGAAGCAGCTTAAGAGTAACCCAGCAAAGCAACCATCTGATGAAAAAGGAAGGTAAATAAAAATAAATAGCTAAATAAGTCATTCATCCCCAAGGAGAAATTCAAATGTCAAGATATTGTCTTTTTATCATTTCAGAAAAATAGACATTCCATAAATCATGACCATAAAAAGACCATTAAAACACAAAAACTATTCATCGTCCATCACAGTTGTAGCAGGATGATGAAGACAAAGGACTTCCTGCAGCATAGTGAACAACTATTTCCTTTTTATTTATTTATTTGTTTTTTTACAGTACATTAATTTTCCATTAGATGGTTACTCTGCTCAGTTATGCATAACATGCTCCATTTTGTATCTTCAATTTTGTATGGACCATTAATGATAACAAACTGGAGCTAACACAGTTTTCAGTGTAAATAACACATAAAACAAAAGTGTAGAAGTTTATGAAACAATGTTCCATTGGATGACTTTTTTGAGATCATAACTGCTTTAAAACAGCAGAAATCCACATTGGATCCCCACTCATTAGCCATTAGCTCGTCTCCCCAGAGAAAAACGTCCGCCCTCAAAGGACGTCTGCCTGATAAGGCTCGGAGTAATTTCTGCTGATCACTGATAACCACTCCACAGAATAACACAGCAAAAAACAAAAAATCCACACTGCTTCTTTAAATTGCCAAGAGGTATCAGAGTATGAATGTTTGCCAGCTATTTTCTTTCCTTGACGGTGTTTGTTTTGAGTATAGATCATTAAATCAATATTCCTCTGCATGTTATGCATTGTGGCTCTCTTACTTGATGTAAAAAAGAAAAGAAAGAAGGTAAACTGATTAAGTTCAGACTTAAATTGATTCATATCTACAACCCCAATTATGAAAATGGTTAGGACTTTGTGTGAAATATAAATAAAGGCAGAATGTAGTAATTTTATTCACAGTGAAACCGTAATGATATTAAATATTGACACTAAGAAATTGTACTTTTTGGGGGAAAAAAAGGGTCATTTTTGAATTTTATGACAGTAACTCTTTTCAAAAATTATGGAACAGTTCACCAAAAGGTTGTAAAAGAAGTGGTACGAATAAGAAACAGCTGGAGGAGCATTTAGCAGTGAATTAAGTTGCAACACGTCAGTCAGAGGACTGGGAATAAAAAAGAGCATTTTAGAGAGGCTGAATTTCTAAGAAGTAAAGATGGGTAGAGGTTTGCCAGTCTGCTAAAAACTGTCTGAAGATAGTGGAACAATTTCAGAATAATGTTCCTCACTGGAACTTCAACAAATCACCGTCTGTGAGCACAGTTCACTGTGCCAGGTTAAAGCTCCTTCATGCAAAAAATGAAATCATACTTAAACACCATCCAGAAACGCTGCCGGTTTCTCTGATTCAAAGCTCATGAGGGAAAGTGGAAAATTGACGAATCAAAATTTGAAATTCTTTCTTGAAACCACAGACACCACGTCCTCCGTACTAAAGAGGAGAGGGACCATGTGGCTTGTTATCTGCGTACAGTTCCAACGCCTGCCTCTCTGATGGTATGGGGGTGCATTAATGCCTCGGACATGGGCAGCTTACACATCGGGAAAAGCACCGTTAATGCAGAAAAGTACAATAACACAATCTCCCAGCCAGCAAAACAAGTCGAGCAAATAAGACCCACGCCTGTTGAACAGCTAGAATCCTACATCAGACAAGAATGGGTCAACATTCCCTCTAAAACCTCCAGCAGCTGCTCTCCTCAGCCCCTGGATGTTTACAGACTGCTGTTAAAAGAAGAGATGATGCTTCACAGAGGGAAACATGGACCTGTCCCAGCGTTTTTGAGATGTGTTAAACATGGTGCAATTTCTTAGTTTCAGCATTTGATGTGACTCCTGTGTTTCACTGTGAATAAGACATGGGTTTATGAGATTTGCACATCACCCCGTCCTGTCTTCATTTACATTTCACACAACGTCCCAGCTCTATTAGGCTTGGGGTTGTATTTCCCTTCGTGCCAGGTCACAGCTCTGTGTGGAATGCTGATGTACAGTGTTATAGATTTTGTTTATCGAAGAAAAACAACAGCAGAGAGACGTCCGGATTATTCAAAGATTTACGATTGGGTTGACCCTGGACCATACGTGCTCCACAGCGCATTGTTGTGCAGTAACTCTCCTCCCTGTTCCTTTGTCGTCTTGATTAAATCAGTGGTTTTATTTGGGTCTAATGACAGTGTATAGTTGTTGAGTGTGTGGAAATTACATGCCAGTAAATTCTTTCCCTGGAAGACTTTGTTGTTGTCTTCTCACTGTAAAAACTGCTGGGCGGTACAGAATGTACCCAATGAGCTGTTTGGAGCTTAGCCTGATTTTTAATCATCATCATCATCCATTGACCAAAAAGAAAAAAAATCAGATACTGTATGTAAACCTCCACTGAAATATGTACATGCATTATAATCGATTCTCCAAACACCCCGACGTCTTCCTGTGACAGTAATAATTCACACTGTGGCCATTTGGCAGAAGGCTCTAATAACAATCCATTTGTTCATATATTCATTCATTCATCACTAATTACAGAGACTCTTTGTGCTCTGAGTTGTATTAAGAAATCAAATAAATTCTCACTTGTGAGTACTTTTGGGAACACAAAATGAGTCATCAAATGCTTAATAAACACAGACGAGTAAACGACTGAACAGAAGCAAAAGTGATATTTAACCAATCAGTGAAAAATTAATTAGTTGCTTTCTCAGAGTGCGTCATAAAACCCAATAAAAGTGGCTGGCATTATTTCTGGCATCAGTAGCCACAAAAATATGAGAATAGTATGTTTTCTCTACCTTATCTAACCTCTTTATTTTTGCTTCTGACCAAAGGTGGAAGGGCGATAATGTTTTTGCCTCTGTGCGTGTGTGTTTGTTTGTCTGGTTCACATTTCATGGATGTAATGACTGCTCGTTCATTTACAAACGATGAACTTTTGAAGTCACCTCAAATTCAAGGTGGCGAATTTACATTAAACCAACACAAAAATGGCTCTAAGTCAGTCAGTTTTACAGATACTGAGCTAAATTTGATGTGGTAGTAATAGGGATTGAAAACATCTCTCAATTTCTAAACACAGATATATAACTCTGTCTCTTCCATTCATCCATTGGTGAATGAATGGAGTTTACAGCACTGATTAGAGTCTAATCAGTGCTTCTACAGAGTCTAATCATTAGACTCTATAGAATGATTCACCTTAGGTTTGTAGAGCTGTAGCAGAGTGCTGTATGAATGTGTGTGTGGATGGATAAATGAGAGCACAGATTGTGTTTTAAAGCACTTTGAGTGACCTGGTTGGCTAGAAAGGAGCTATATAAGTACAGTCCATTTCCCATTTACTACCTCAGATTATTCCTGTGGTGGAGCAGAGGCTCTACTCCGAGCTCCCCCCGGATGACTGAGCTCCTCACCTTATCTCTAAGGCTGAGCACAGCCACCCTACGAAGGAATGTATCCGTGAGCTTGTTCTATGAATATTATATGAACCCGCAGCCAAATCTTATGACAATAGTTTAGGGCTGCAACAAACACAGATTTGTAACAAAAGAGTTTTGGCTTTTGGCTCAGCTCCATCTCCACCACAACGGACCAAATCAACTCCCTCATTACTGCAGACGAGACCTCGATCCATCGATCCATCTCCCACTCCATCCTACCATCACTCGTGAACAAGGGTCTCAGATACTTGAACTCCTCCTCTTCAGACAGAGATGCACCCCAGACCCATAGAGAGCACTTCACCTTCAATGCAGCATACGATATTAAAGGTGGACTACTTTTGTTATATTAAATTTAATACTAGAAAGTCTCTCAGAATATGCTTTTTAGATGTAGGTGAGAAAAAAAGAGGATGTGTCTCAGTGTTAGAATCATAGAATTGAAATTTTATGTTAATTTCTTTTGTGTAAACAATAATGACAGAGATAGTGTTCATTGAAGACATAAAAATGTGTCACAGATCCATCTGTTCCTGCCACGTCTCTTGTCTCATGTTATGCCACAGCCACTTAACTTCCCACTCCCAGTTTCTAGCCACGCCTTAGTTTCCATGACCACACCATCAGTCTCATCTGTTTCACCTGTTCCTGGCACTACATATACTCACAGCTCCCAGTACTCAAGCGCCAGATTATTGAAAGCCTCACAGCAAGTAAATGTCCAGCGTTATCTCCTCGTTCATGCCTGATCTCGACCCTTGCCTGTTCCACGACCATCGTCTCTTGCCTGCTCCCTGCCTGTTACTGCTTTGGACTCTGACCTCTCGTTACCGACCTCGCTCTTTGGATTTTCCCTCTCTGGTTTTGGCTTCGGACTTCTGACTCCCCGGTAACGACCCCACGCCTGTACCTGGACTTTCTCTCACGCCTCAGCCCCTTTCAGACAAGCCTGTCTGCAACTAGCTACCAAGCTAAGGAGGACTTACCTGTTCTGGTCCCGATCCATGACGGTCACGTGAGTGCGCTGTTCAGAGCCTCAAGTCCCGCTCTTAGTCTGTCCATAATAAAATCCTTAAAACTTCGTTATTGTGTTGCGAGTCTGAATCCTGTCAAGTCCTGCCTTGTCAAAAATGAGCCTAATATGCTTTGACTAAAGAGGAATTGAGAGGAATTTAATTCTTACTTTTGCTAAAATACAGGCTTTTTCCTAAACACAGTTTTTTTTTAAAGAGATGAGAAGCATATTAAAGTCAGAACATTAATTATTAATTCATTACACTTTATTATGCACAAAATCATAGCCATTTTCTATTAAAGAAGGTTATTTCTGAATAATTAGTGAGTATGTCAGTTTGCATTTAGGTAACAGAAACACTGCAGGGAAATTTGTCATAAAAGTAAAGTTTTTATATCTTTTAAAGTGGGCATTGGTGGAAAGGTTATGAACAATCAATATCTTACCTATTGATAGATCTGATAGTTCTCTAAATGGCCTCAGTTTGGAGAGATAAGAGTTTTTTTCTGATTAAATTAATGAGCTAATGATTAGACTAAGTAGGGATAAGACCAAAGTGGATTGATGCTGTCTTTAAACAACTACAGTCTCAAAGCTTTCATAACGAAAACACCATTTTATAAACCTTTGTATATTTGTCAGTTTTGTTACATGTTTATTTACATTGAACTGTGGTAATTTGTAAGGAAAAATAGCAGCAGCAGCAGCTAGCTGTAGCATTTCTGATATAACCTGGGCTGCCAGAAATATCAGAATGTATATGCCAGATTAATTGTGCAAAAGTAAATTTGTGGCGATGTGAAGGCTCGTATTTACCAGTCAGGTAAAAGTTTACCATCATCATCACCCTGTATATCTACTGTCATGATGTGGAGTGACGACGGCGAACCCAGAGCGCAGACTCATATTAAAGAAAGAAAAACTAATTAAACTAAGAAAATGAACAAAAACAAAAAGCTGACGTGGCAGCAAACAGATAAGAACTAAATAAGAATACATAAATAGAACAGAACTCAGAAAACCAGGAACACGGAGCCAAGCAAACAAGAGAGACAAACATCAAACAAATCTTAGACAAACCAGAGACAAACCTTAGACAAACCTTAAACGATGGACCAGCGAGGTATGAAGAGAAATGACCGGGTTTTAAAGTGCAGAGGATAATTGTGGTAAGTGGATTCAGGTGTATGGGAGCAATCATGGGCAGGTGGAGATGGGCGTGACCAGGAAACAGCAAAAGGGTGACTGGGGAGGAGTGAATACAAAAGCACAAACATGAGGAAGACAGAACCCAAATGAACCAAGAAGAAAAACAAAAACCATAAAACTAAAAATAAGAAACAAAACCCAAAATACAACCCAGAGAACTAAAATCAAATCAAAACAAAACCCAGCAAAAGCCAAATCACCACATCTACATACCAAAGATGATGTTCCAGTGTCAGAGGACCTGCAAATGAAAGTCAGAAAATTTGACTGGTTGGTCCGAAAGATCTCAAACACTTGGAACAAAAACTTGATCATAAGAATGGGCGTTTTAGGCAAAAGGACTCTTCAGATTCATTAGTAATTATTCAGTTTTTCTTCAAAAATCTGATCCCTCCCCCCATCCTGTCCTGGTCATGTTCCTTCGGTCCACCTACCAGCCACCTCTCCAAACAAAAGACAAACTTGCAGCATTTCATGCTTATTTTTTGTCCTATACTCTTGTAGGGCTAATTAATATAGCACAAGTGTCAGCACAACCAAATGTTTAAAAACAGAGAAAGTTGTCTTGAAAAGCCTTAAACTCAGCTGCTGCGTTGTCATTTGAGTTTATTGCTTGTTTCTTGTTTTTGCTTTAATTAGTGTGTCCACATGGTTTGGACTTGCAGTGAAATAAAGTTTATTTAACTCAAGTCCTACATCTAAAAATCCCTTCAATGAAACAGGATTTGAGTACAGAGAGATGTGCTGCTGGTAATTCTACTAATTAAGGATCTTTATAGTCTTTAATCTTCACCAGTCCAATGAACCAATGTGGAGGGTGGGAAGCACATATTTTGGCAGTAAAGCTGAGCTCACCCGTGACCATAGTTTCCACTAATCCTTTCAAAATAAACTACGATGGCAGAAACAGATGCTGGGACTGAGAGGGGTGTTGTGTCGTTGCAGCAGGAAACAACTTAGTGTGTCATTATCAGGTGCCAGTGTAAAAGCAACAAACACAACAACAACAAAAAACGGTTGCTCAAAATTCTTCAGATTCGCTCATTTTAATTAGACTTTCAATATTTCAAAATCCCTGCCCAGTCCACTTGATACCGTCTTCTTTGAAAACTGTAAATGGGAACTTTTTGTTGTTGTTTTTTCTTGTTCTTGCTCTTATTATTCCTCACAATCTCATATTATTCTCATGTTTGTCATCCTTTCTCCAATCTTCCCCTCGTCAGCAAAGAAAAGGAGCGGAGCCTGTGTGTCCCAGACTTCCCTGAGCCATCGGACGTCTACTGGCAGTACATTGACCTTCTGACCTTCATCCTGCTGTACGTGCTGCCGCTCATCATCATCACCGCCTCCTACACTACAGTGGCCCGCCGGCTGTGGCGCCACAACGCCATTGGTGACACGACGACAGCCCAGCACGCCACCCAGAGGAGGAAGCGCCGCAGAACATTGGCCATGCTGCTCCTGGTCGTCGGCGTGTTCGCCATCTGCTGGTTCCCCCTCAACTGCTACGTGGTGCTGCTCTCCAGCCAGGCCATCCACTCCTCCAACGCTCTGTACTTCTGCTTTCACTGGCTGGCCATGAGCTCCACCTGCTACAACCCGTTCATCTACTGCTGCCTGAACCCCACCTTCCGTCAGGAGCTGCGGCTCCTCTTCGACAGGTGCCGGTGGAGGCGGAGAGCGGCAGTCGGCTTGGACCCGGAGCATCGCCCCGCAGTCGCCTGCGCCCCCTGCCACAGGGCTGCCTGGCCCGACAACCGCGAGTCCTCGAGGCCGAGCCACGCCCTGTCGCACCTGGGTCAGGGTTCCCTGCAGCAGAGCCAGGCCTCGTCTAGCCACTCCCACAACCTGAAGGACGCCCACGTGCTCTTCACAGCCAGGCAGGCCCTCACGGGGAGAACAGACATCCTCTCAGTGGAGCCCATTGTGGCTGAGAGATAACCAGACACAGCTGCTTCAGTTCCCACTGGAAATGAAAGGCTGAACACAGATGCGTGCCTGGACTGGTGCAGGATTTTGATAGCAGCAGGCTGAAAGTTAAACTTCCCAGAGGAAGTTAAAAATGCGACTGCTTCTCCATTAGAGGTTCATAAAAAGCATTCTCACTGTCTTTTTTGAGCCTTTTTTTCATGTGGCATTTTTCACTTCTGATGCCTTTTGTGGTGCATTACATATCCAGAAATATCTCTCTGCTTTAAAATCATTCTCTCCACGAGGTTGGCTTTCCAGAACTTCCATTTAAAGCTTTGGTTGTTTCTGACTTTGCTCATAATCTACGCACAGCTTTTGTCTCCTTACAGTTTTTATTTTTGCATTCTACAATAAAAGAACTAAACACTCAGCCTGCACAAGAACATATTCAGGATGAAATCTTCACTTCAATTTATTCTATCCTTTTAAGTCCATCCCACTGCCTGCCTTACTGTTTTTTTAACCTGGAGGCTTTGAGAGTATCTGCAGTGAAATACCAGCAATTAAAAAATTAGTTCAGTTCACGATCATCTTTTGTTTTCGATGGGATATTTTTGGGGGGCTCCTGTGAGATGAGAGTCGACAATCATGTCATAATCTTTGGAAAATACCTGGCATCTCCATTACACTGTGACCACTTTGGATCTTTACAGACTGAATGTATTTGTCACCAAATTGCTCTTGTTGCTGGGTCTGCTATGAACAAAAATGGACGATGAATGGAGCCGCCGTGGCTTTACCTCTTGGCATGTGGACTAATGACGGGGAGGCCTTGGCTTTGGCATTTGGACAGTTTGCATTGACGGTCTTTTGTTTGGTTGTATTGTGGCTTTGATAAACGTACAAAACGCACCATAATTATCGGCCGCCACCATGAAAGGCGGGCGTTTATGTGATGTGTGCGTGTTTCTCTGTCTAATGAATATGTAACAAACCACTGGATGGATTTGAATGAAACTCAGAAAGTAATCATTGGATGTCCAACTGACTGCATTTTGGAGAATCTGAGAATCAAGATGGCTACCACAGCTAACTGACCTTCGTACTGAGCTGTATCTTTGGTTCGGTAGTAGCTGAGACTCATCCCCAACACATGCTCTCAAGCACCAAGTGATTGAACAATGTTTGTTTTTATATTGATTCAGCTCTGTCTCAAACCAGCAGGTGATATGCATTCCTTCAATGAATACTATTTTTAATTTAGTCTATTTTCCTCTTGATGAGATATTTGTTTTTGTGTTTCCTGCTCTGCTTTCTAGCAGGATGTTGGACACTACTGTTATCAGCGTAATAAATGCAGGGATGAGGAGTTCACTTGAACAAGCCACATCAGGAAGACGACAGGTGAAAGTAGGCGCAACTGTTAGAACCACTGAGACCCCAATATATATATTTCTGAACTTTTTTGTGTTCATTTATTAATTCATTCACTAGAATTCCGCTTAAATTTTACGATCACTACAGTAAGGTTCAGATAAACTGTTCTCTTTTTTTTCCCTAAAAAGGCACAGAATGACTTCAGCGCGGTTCAAAATCTAAATCGGCTGCAGCGTTTAGAGGTAAAAAGATTAAGTGGTGTACAAGTTACCCAAATTGGAGCCTAATTTTAACATCCAGTGCCTGGTCTCTCTGTCAAATGTAACAAAATGGACTGCCTCTACATTTTTAAAATTGGCTGACTCCTATAAATCTGCTCTGAGCCAATGTGAGTGGGTTTGCACGATTTCCATGCCGGTACTCAAAAAAGCGAGAGCAACTTTACTTTATCGCTGTGGAGTGGTGTGAGGATTCAAAGTGTGGACGATGAGGCAGAGGAACTAAAGTTAAAAAAAAAACTTTAATGAAGTAAACAAAAAAGGCTGGCGAGGCAGCACAAATCCCCAAAACTAGGGCACAAACAAACTACGGCAGGGGTCGCAGTGGTCCACACATGATTCAGTGGTTCAATTGCCTATTCATGTTCTGCTGAAGCCTGTTAATCACCCACTGATTCAAATCAGGTGTGTTAGAGCAGAGAAGCAAGTAAAACATGCAGAACTGTGGTTGGCCATCCCTGAACTAACAAACAGGGAACAAACAGTTTAGCAAAACAGTAAAATCTGACAACAGGATGGAGAAAACAAGGAGCTTAAAGGCTGTATTGATGCTGGAGGGGGTGATTACTGAGTGACTACAGCTGGGCTGATTAGCAAATGAGGGACAGGTGAGTAATGAGCTGGAGCGAGGGATCACTGAGGGAAGCAATGGTGGAGAACTGGGAAACTAAAGAAACAGAATACAATGAAATTGAACACTTGAGTATAAAGAATGAGAAATAAGAACCAGGAAAAATACAGAACAGCACAGAAAACCCACAACCCTGACATCACTGGCCGGGTCACCATCAAATCTAACGTTTGGATATCATTTAAACTTTAAATAAAAGTCTGCAGAGCATCGGTTATGTAAATAAGAAGTCTGAGCTCCTACTTGTTGAGACGTCACATAACTCATATGAGATTAACGCCTCTGACACAAGCAAATACAAGAAAACGACATGAAGGTGCAGGTATTTAAAGAATATCTTTACCACAGCTTAGAAGATCTAAAGTAATTATATATATATATATATATATATATATATATATATATATATATATTTTATACAGATTCAACATAGCAATGCTGAGACCTCAAAGAAAAGCTGAATGTAACTTTACACATCCATGCAGCCAAACTTTAAATGATGGTTAAAAAAAAAAAACACTGAAAACGTTTAATTGTTAGTGTTGAATGTTTTATTGTGGAACTTCTTGTGTACAAAGGTTGAAGCAGTAAAATGTCTGTACATATTCATGTGGCTCTGCTTGTTTTTATGAATAGGAAAACCGTAAACAATGTCAAATTTTTCATCCTGGTACCAAGAAAATGATTTTTTATTTGTCTGCTGCTTTATTAAAATAAAAATAAAATTAAAAAAAAGAACAGAACCAACATGATTAAATAAAAAGGCGGCTACTCTTTTGTTATTGTTTTTATAAGGTTCTGTGCAGAAATTTATTACACAGTCTTTATCTTAGGATCCTAATTTAGTTTTTGTTAAGTCAGAGATAATAAAGATTGTTCTCATTCATCCTGCCTTCATAAATCATTTTCTTTAATTTGATATGAGAGGAATAACAGATTTCGGTTTCTAAAGAAAGCCGGGCTGTTTTATTAGAATTTCTAAACTCATCCTAATGCAGATGAAACTGGGGAAAACAGGAACTGCTTTATTGAAAATGCCCACTGCTGTCTGGAAATAAAGAATTCAAAGATCTGAGCTTTATCTTTGGGATCTTCTGCGTATGTAATTTGGCCCTCTGAAAAAAACATTAAAATATAACTTATTTTTTTCAATAAAGTCTTTTGTTGCACTCTTCTTTCATAACAATGACTTTTTAGCACACGTGGAATCTCTGTGCATAACTTCTGTGGTTATTTTGACTTTTTTGTTGCAGTTTGGCATCAGTGCTGTAGAGCAGGTTTCTTACAGGGAAAGTAAAAAAAAAACAATCCTGGATTTTCCAGTTTAATGTCCTGCCCGTGCATCGGTGTTCAATGTTTAAAAAAAAACAACACAGTCTTAAAATTTGCCAGTGTGCCAACTTTCCCGTAAGGCATGTCACATCAGGTCAGGCTGTTTTAATTTATGGTTTGGAATGATAATTTCTAAAAAGAAAACTTGATTTTTTGTTATTTCTCAGAACAAATGCTTTGTTTTGAACAGCTTCTGCGCTGTGTTGCTGTGTACGGTCTTTCTGCGTGGTGTCGGTTTCCTCTTTTTACATTGATATAACTTCTTATGAATGTGCTTTTGACAGAAATGAATAAAAATCAAATAAATATGTAGCTTTGAAGTTCAAGACAATAGTCTGTGTGATAATTACACTGTAGTTTTCTCCCTAAAAATGTACGAAACAGGTCAACAGGAACACTCACTAAGAGAGGAGAAAAATCATTCCTTAAATGCCAATACACTGATATTTATCATCTACTTTTTTTCTGGTTTTGTTGTCTTACATATTTATCTTTTTGTGATGTTTATGTTACAGTGCCTTTTTTTGTCAGCTGTCATGCCTGTTGCGGGTTTTGGTAGCAAAAATGTTCTAGTTTAACATGAACGTCTTACATCGACAATATGTGGAAATACTAAACTGTGACCTTTTGTGTGGGAAGTTAGCATCGTCTTCGTGTGCCTTCAGAGATTTCCCTGGGATGTGTCGGTTTCCTCCGAAAGGTCAACAGTATGCATCTTGGGTTATCTGACCCCGGAGATGATTGGAAGGTGTCTGTCTTAGTGTTCCTTCTGTGGTGGACCAGAAACCTCCTTCGGCCCCAGAGACCCTGAACGGGATAAAGCTGGCGTGGAAAATTTAACCTTAAAGGGATAGTCCAGTCAACACCTTAATAGCTGTGACATCAGCTATAGAGCTTGAAGTGTGTAGAAAGAGACTAAAGGCTGTTCTCTCAACCGAGCAGCGTCTCTGTTACTACGTAAATGTGTGTGTGCTGATCGTGCTGAGGCTGCTGAATGTATCAGTCTGCCGGGACTGACTTGATGCTCCGATCAGGTGGACTGATACATCCGCAGCCTCTGCACCATCGGCATAAACATAGCTTATCTACGCTCAGCACACACACACATTCGCGTGGTAACAGAGACGTTGTTTGGTTGGGAAAATGGCAACAAACGGGACAAACCTCATCATTCAAAAGTGTCCAGGTTTAATATTAACTAATGTAGCTAATGTAGTTCACACTTGTATGTTTTTGAGAGAGGTGTTTTCTAAGCCTAACAATAAGTTTAAAAACTGACATTAGTTTGGCTAGTCTTTAGCCTGTCATAGATGAAGACTTTTGCCTTTTTCTCCACACTCTGTGCTCTGTGAGTGATGTCAATAATGCTAATAAGGTACTAACTACTGATAACTATTTGACTGAACATCAAGTCAAAGTTGACTGCACTGTCCCTTTAAGGTCCAGGCCCGAGAATTGAACCTAAAAATTATTCTAATGACTAATTATATGTAACATGCTTTTCGATGCAAGCTAGAAACAATGGCAAAATGTTTTTGAAATGTGTTAAATACGCTTTAAAAGGTGAATAGTGATCTTTCGATGGCCTGTTTCTTTTCTGGCTCTGAGGCTCGAGCTTGTTTCAGTCTGTTTCGTGATTGAAACAGAGAGTTTTGAGGAAGTCTGGTGAATAACACCGTCTTTCACACTGATTCAGATCACTAACTGGAGCTGCAGCGGTGCGCCGACTGCGCTGAGTGAGGGAAACAACAAATGCTTTCGGAGGCAACGCCACTCCAGGAGCACGCTGTGTTGTGAAATGTTGAGCCTTTTGATCCCCTTTTATATGTGGTATGATTCAGAACAGAGACTTCAATCCCACCTGAGAGCTACTGGCTGGGAATTTGGCCTTTGGTCTGCAGGTGAACCAAAACTACAGCTTCCTGTGTTTGGCTCTCAATACGTCACACTTCTGAGTGAGCACGGAAAATACAGAAGAGACCCTGGTAATCTTTTGATCTTTGATTATTAATTTCAAATTAGTGAAGTTTTATATTATATAAAAACCCATTATTTCTCAATATAAGCAGATAAAATTGGTTACCAAAGACATTATTAGAGGGAAAAGAAGGACTGCGTCTGAGTTTAAAATATGGTTTCAGAACAAAAACAGAGCGAGTGTGCTCAAGAAACGAACACGAACATTTGTGAAGGACTTGAAGTGATCTCAATGTATTTCTGTGGGGAAATTTTATTTAGAAATAAAGTGAAATATTTTGAAAATGACAAAAACTCCAAAAAAAAAACAAAACAAAAGCCACAGCGCCCGTCTCCTGACTGAGCGGGACAGTTTGATAGATGAAGGACTAAAATAGCACAAAGAACACAGAATCCCCCCCCCCACACACAAAAAACCCCACAAAACAAAACAAAAAAACCCCAGGAAAACAATAATGTGAACTCACACAATAAGGAAGTTAACAGGCTGCCGAAGCTGCGAACAAAATCCATCAAATAAAAACCCAACAAAAGGCACGAGAAGCTGAATACAAAACCACTGAGGATAACCGAGGCCACGGAGCAGGTAACACAGCCGGCGACGAGCTGAAGAGCAGGGAGTATTTAAACTGCGAGAGCTGATTACTGAGGGGGAACGTGAGGAAAACAGGTGCGAATGACGATCTGAAGGCAACTTAAACAGTTAATGGCAAACGGCACGGGGGGAGACCCAGGTAGACATACTGGAAACAAGAAAATATGCAAACGAAAAGAGCCATAAGAAAACAATTTAAAAAACAAAAATCAGCTCAGCCTACATAACAAAACACAAAGAGCCCAAGATCGTGACAGGTGGGGGTTGTCATTAGACACACTGCAAAAAAACAGTTTTTGCTCATTTTTGAAGAACCCTCAACTCTGAGCCTGTCTTCAATATAAATGATTTTTTTACATCCACCCAGGCCCGGCAATGAGCCAGAGGATTCAGAGGTTCTGCCGGGTCCTTGTCGAAGTCCCACATCAGGCCTCCTTCTGATGCCCTGATCCCCTGTTGTCAGAAAATTAAAACAAATTCATTCACTCAGTTTCAGGTAAATTGTTAATTTGGATTCTCTGACCATCACGTTTCATTAAAATTTCACATTTATTTAACTACTTTGCTTTGTGAACAAATGCTTTCGGAGGCAACGCCACTCCAGGAGCACGCTGTGTTGTGAAATGTTGAGCCTTTTGATCCCCTTTTATATGTGGTATGATTCAGAACAGAGACTTCAATCCCACCTGAGAGCTACTGGCTGGGAATTTGGCCTTTGGTCTGCAGGTGAACCAAAACTACAGCTGCTGTAATTATTCTCTACAGCAATGTTTGACGGGTTTTTAATTAAGAATTATACACTGAAGCACAGTTCATCTCAATCTGTGCAAGTGCTTCAAACACTGACAGTCACGAGCTGAGTAAACCACTGGTTTTGGGAAGGGGTTTATTTTTGTGAAGCCTGAGAAATGACCTTAAAGGAATGAGAAGTTAGATGATGTTTTCTGTCTTTTGAAACTGATCATCATCACCTTTAAATCATGATTTAAAGGTGATAAAGAGACGAGTCATGCATCCTCAAAGACTGTCTTTTCCTCCCAAGATGCCCCCTATTATTAACATATTTCTAAAAGATTTGCTCTGTGTAGGTGCACTGACATTTTATTTTCCACCAGAGAAAGAAGTCCCTTCACTTCAAACTGTGCTTTGTTGCTTTTTACTGCATGTGAAGTGACTCTGCGCAGAGAAGAGCGTTCCACTGGAGGTGAACCTTCAGCTCCTCGACTGAATAAACCAACATCATACACCTACAGAGAAACAAGAACAAGCCTTAAGTATTTCGTATTCTTTTGACTGGAGATCTTTGACCTGCATAGAGGGCTCGGGAAGGTTCTGTTGTTGCTTTGTTAGCTCAGTTCGTTTTGAGCTGACACGCCGCTGCTTTAGTGCAACACACCTCGAAGTCTTGTGTAACGAATTTGCCTTCATGTGGCAGGAATGTTGTCAGAGTGACTGAAAGAGAAGAAAGTGGCAAAAGGGTGAACGTCTGCACTGTCATCGTGTGAAGAGATATGCTAATATGTTCACAAAGCAGGCAGTATGCTGTTTAAGTAAGTAAGGAGATTTAACCTAAAGGCTGCAGAGAGATGAGCTGAAACGTAAGGGAAATAGGCGGCTTAATATTAGATATTTTCTGCAACAAATAACCCAAACCCGGACTTTAAGATGCTGTAAAAGGCTGGAGTGCCCTCTGAATCAGAAGCACATTTAGAACTGGCAAAATGACAAAATTATTCACATTTGCCTGCATCACAGACTGGGTTATTTGCCACCAAATTAACAAGGTGAGAATGTTAGAAGCACTCAAGAAAACCAGATGAGAGGGAATAATTTTCTTCAGCTCTTTATGCAGTTGAGATATTTTTTTTCGCAAATCAAGTGGTAATTGCCGGGAGCGAGAGCCGCGAGACTTGATTTCTTCAAGAAGTGATTGTTCCGACGCACGCTTGAAATGAGCTGGAAAATACCAGTGATCAAGAAGCAACAATGGATTCGATTCAGAGCGTTAGTGAGGCTTGTATGTTCATCCAATTTGGAGAAAATAATACCAGCGTTTTTGTGGTCAGTGTTTACCATTAGAGTCGTTTTTCTTTCCTCTGAAAATAAAATGAATAAATGTTAGTTCCTTTCAGAGTGAGTGACTAATCACAACTCTAATAATGTCTTTTTAACAAATTCATCTAAAGAAATCCTCCCCTTTCAAGGCTTGTGAAAGTTAGGCTGCTCTCACCTCCTGGACACTACAGCAGACATTCAGGCCCTTGAATCGTCGGCTCGTTCTTCCCTCCTCGAGCTTCAGCAGCGGTCCAACCTCGATGAGGCCCGATTCTGAGAGAGGAAGCCCCACCAACCAGCCTTTGTACTTCAAAGAGGAACACTGTTTCCTCTTTGTGTTGGTGGCATAGCTGAATAAAAACATATTTGGTTTGGATATTTTAATTGGTCTAAAACCAGGGTTGATAACCTCTGCACCCTTCAGCTGTAAAGTGCCTCAGGGTGTATTCACACCAGCCCTCTTTAGTCCGCTTTAATCAAACTCCAGTTCATTTGCCTAGAAAGTCTGGTTTGTTTGGGGAGGTGCGAACGTGCAATCAAACTCTGATGCGGACCAAAAAAGTGAACTCTAGTCCACCTAAAAACCTCGGTCTCGGTTCGGTTGAAGTGAACTCTGGCGCGGTTCGAATGCATATGTGAACATAAGCAGGCCGCAGACCGCTCCAAAAGCAGGAAGTGGACTACAGCACAGGGCCTTCTGGGTAAATACAACCAAAACAGATGAGTGTTTCTACCACTAGCAGGAGAAATGGCTCCTGGTCAGACGTGGAGTGAAGAGAAGGTAAAATGTTTGTTTGCAGTGTGAACGCAAACCGCAGCAGCCGAAAATAGAGCAAAAGTTGCAGTTTTGGTCTCCAATCGAACCGAGTCTACTGGACTATCAGTTGTGAAGACAGCCTTAATCCCTCCTTAATTCATCCCGTTTGGCCATGATATCAGTATTTCATCTAAATTAAACATTTTCAAGTTTTGTTTAATAACTAAACTTCCAAATTTAGTTTGCAAGATTTTAAACGTTTACCATTATTCTCTTGCTTGCTAAATAGTTTGTAATTTATATTCATCGTCTGCCATCAGGTTAAGTGTTTCCATTGTTCCAGCATTCACAATTGCTTCAGTTTTTTTTACTGTTGATTAAGTTCCTTATCAAATTTCCATATGCATCATGTTTCTACTACAGGAAGTTACGGTAGGAAGCTGCTCTGCTGACTATGTTAACGTGGCTTAATAAAAAAGATTTTTGACATTTAAAAATTGATTCAGAATTTTCCATGTCTACCCCTCACCCCTACTATCTACAGCAGGTAAGTTATTGATTATTCATAACTTTTCCAGAGACATTTGTCTTTTGGTTGTGTTTATCTTAAACTTTCTCTTTGTTGGACTCAACTTTGGAATGAAATTTTTCTTGCAGAATAAATGTTGTGGATTTTCATTAAATCTATGCTTTGAATGTCTGCAACAACTTAACCTGAAACAATTTTTCTGTGACTAAGCCCATGAGTTATATAAATGGTAATAGAAAGAACAAAAACTTGAAGGTTTCTGTTTGTTTATCTTCTATTTATCTTCTACTTGAAGCAAAGCCCTCTGCTCTCTTTAGAATATTAAAGGTGAAATGGAATAAAATATCAAAAATACTTCTTTTAGTTCAACACTATCATAAAACATTGCAGTGGTCCATTTCTCTGATTTCAAACTTTAATGACTTGTTTTTAGAGTCTTTGTAAGGTGGGCTGATTGTGTGGGCGGAGTTACCTCCTTGGTTGGTGACATAGAAGGGGGCGGGGCTAACTGTGGCAGACCACTGTAGGACACCTGAGGAGGTTACTGTGTGCTGTCTTGCTCAGGAGCTGCTTTAAATTTAGTGTCGTGTTGAGATGCTGGGCAGCAATCAGCCCTGTGAAAGGATCCCTTCTTACCCGAGCTGGCCATTTTTAACCCAACCAGAAGATCAGCAGTTACTAAAGCAGCCTTCAAAAGACGTACTAGTAATATGTTCACAAAAGATTTCCTTGGTAACCCATTTTATGTGCGTATACTGAGAGCTGTGTTTTTATGTAAAGAGGCCCTAACTTAAATTGGATGAAATCAACCTACCGTTACCTATTCTTGGTTTCGAAACAGCTTCAAAGTTAAATTAATGTACTTTGAACATCTGTTTCAAAAAAGAGAAATTGAAATATGCAGTGCAGGGATTCACATCAGCACAATAAGCAGCTTTAAAAACATTAAAACACATGAAAACATTGCTACAAACACCAACTAAAAGCTTGCCTGAAATAATGAAAAAAAAATGTTCTCAGCTGCTTATAAAAGCAATTCCTAAAAAGAAAAAGAAAAACAAACAAGCAAAGGAAACTTGTTCCACAAACAAGATGTGACTGCAATTTTTTAAATTGTTCTCAAAGGGAGGTTCTGTAGAAAGGTTGTGAACAACTATTATCTTACCTGGAGTAGATAGATCTTCGAATGTCCTCAGTTTAACGAGCTAATGGCTAGTCTGGGCAGGAGTCTGAGCAAAGTGGATTGCTTGTAGATTGTTTTAAAACAAATTTAACCTAAAACATTAAACCTTTACGTCATAGTTGTTTTGAACACAGGTTTTCCAGCTTAAATATTATGATATAGAATGCACACTGGAAGTGCTACAGCTAGGTGCTGCTGCCTTTTGCACTTGAAAATGAACACCTTTGTAATGCAAAATATTAATAATGTAAAAGATTATAAATTAGTATACACATGAAAATCTATAGCATTTAGTACCTCCGCCAAGGAGGTAATGGTTTCAGTAGCATCTGTCCGTCTGTCTGCCTGCCTGCCTGCCTGCCTGCCTGCCTGCCTGCCTGCCTGTCTGTCCGTCTGTCTGCCTGTCTACCTGTCTGCCTGTCTACCTGTCTGCCTGTCTGCCTGCCTGTGGACACGATTACTCAAAACGTTATAAATGGATTTTCAGGAAATTTTCAGAAAACATCAAACACAGATCGCAGGTCACAGATCAGCCCGTGCTCTAACCCTGCAGCTGTATGACAGGAAAGTTAAACTCCACAGCTGGACACCTCCTAGGTCAAGGGTGATCCCTGTTGATTTCAAGGCGACGGGGTCAAAGGTCAACTTCACAGTTCACCTAGTGCTCTAACTCTGCAGCAGTGTCATGTAAGAATGTCGAAGTGCTCAGCTGGACACCTCATGGGTCAAAGATGATGTCTGTTAATTTCAAGGTTCATGGGGTCAAAGGTCAAGGTCACAGGTAACCCATTTGTTAAACACTTGTCTCTGCTCCTACATGTGACCCTTTTGTTGCCTCCACCAAGGAGGTTCTGTTTTCTGCTGTGTCCGTTGGTTTGTTTGTTTGTCTGTTAGGAAAGATCAGGTGAAAACTAATGAACAGATGTGGAGGACATTTTCAGGAAATGTTGGGGTTGTTACAAAAGCAATGGGTTACGTTTTGGTGCTGATCCAGATTATGATCCGGATCTTTTATGCACGCTGTGGCCTTAGCAGAGGTTTGCGCTCTTTAACTGCTTCTAGTTTAGACTGAATTTGTTTTAAGATGGCAGCATCTACTTGGGTCTTGGACTAATCATTCAATCGTCAGTACAGTCAGAATTAAACTCGCTCAAAGAGCTATCTACAGCAGGTAAGATATTAACTGTTCATAACTTTTCCACAGAACCCCACTTCAGAAGATCTAAATTTTAATATCTAAAAATAGATTGTTTTTTTTTTAAGAAAACTGACACTTCAGAGAATAAAAGACGTCGATTGCCACCGATTTGAAACAAGTTTCTGATGGAGGAAGGGGCTGGCTGTCAGGTGACAGGACTGGAGGCGAAGTCTGCCATGACAGGAAGGAGATGACTAAGGAGAGGAGAGAAAGACTCGTGTATTTTTACTCAACAAGCTTACAGTCACTAAGCAGAACAGCTTTGCAGAGAATGACTGCAAGCTCCCTGGATGTTCTGCTGGATCGGACCTGATGGGGTGTGTTTATTCACTGGAGTCGTGCTGGGACACACACACATACACACACAGCTGAAAAACTAAGCACAAGCAAACTAATTAAGAGGAATATAAGGAAAGGGAAAGAGGTTACAGCTGTGGCTGCAACATCTTTTCACATCACATCTTTGTGTGAACGGGAAAAAGGCATCCGGAGGAGAGGAAAGGTGTTTATGTCCGCCACCTCTGGAAACAGATTTTTTTCTGAACATTAGAGCTGGCATTGATTTCTGCTAATGAGTTTCTGTTTGTTTCAACCTCGATATCACCCAAACTAAAACTGTGAAACGGCTGAAGCTTACACGCCAGATTCAAAATTCAGCCGTCTTTCTACGACCATCTGTCCGCCGATTGATCTCTTCTCCCGTTCAGTTCTCACTAACCTGAGAGACGTCAGTGGCCGCCGTGAAGAGACAGTCTAGTAATAAAACACGGCCCTTGTGCTGATTTCTTTATCGCCATTTTTGCCTGTGTCTGTGTTTGTTTGACTCTCTGTTAACAAAATATCTCATGAACTACTGGGCAGATTTTAATGAAACTCTCACAAAGTAATCACTGGACGTACATCTACAGCTGATGTACGCCAAATTCAAGACGGCTGCCACAGTTACGCAACCTTAGCAAACACAAATGTGTCTATAGCTTAGTCAGGTTTACAGATATTGAGCTAGAATTTGGAGTGGTAGTAGCTGAGAGTCATCTCTAACTCGTACTCCAAGGCAGCGCTAACATGTTAGTAGCCAAACCCGGTCGCCCCAGCGTGTTTGAGCAGCGTATGAAGAGCCTTTCTGCAGTTGCTTTGTTGGGAAACAATACCAGCTGTTGTGAACAAAGCAACAGATGTGAAACCGAAGAGTCCTGGACATCATCATCATCAGTGAGCGAGTCACTGGGATCACTCCAGTGGGCAGTAGATCCTGTAAATTTGACGAGAACACTTGTTTTAACCCAGGTCAAAGCCTTCCGTTTTGAAAGGGCTTACACTTAGTATTTGGTGCACTTTGACTCTCTCCGTCTGTTTCAACAAGCTTTTTTTGAGTTTTATTTTCCTTTTATTTATGGAGATTTAACTGTCGCCTGTATTTATTTTATTTTGAACTTTGCAACTTAATTTTTATCGCTATTTTAAACTATTATATGCTTCTTTATTTTAAAGCTTTTTTTGTATGTTAAGCACCATGAGTTTCATAAAGTATCATATATAAATAAGATAAAGTTAAGTAGATGATGAAATATTTACCCCAAAGTACTGAATGTTGCAATGAGCTGCAACACTTTCTGCTCTGTAAGTCTTCTTAATACTCATTGAATTTTGAAAATTTTTTTTTTACATGAAACCATTAAAATTCACACACCACCTGACTGGACACATTTTAGGTTTTGTTTTTAAAATGACACGACAAAAGGATTTGGATGTTAATGGTTAAGGTCAGGATAAAGATTCAGTAATGAATGGAAATAAATGCAATGTCCCAACAGGAATACAAATGTGTGTGTGTGGGTGGAGGGTGGGCGTGTATGTGGGGGGATTGTATTGATACGTCGTGTGAGAAGTTGGGTATAATTGGCATCATAGATTTTAAATGTAGGAACAAACTTAAAACCTTCTTACAGTAAATCAACTATTTAGCTAAATCTATATAAACCTTCCTGCTCACTGACATCGAAGTCTGTGTTTTAATTAGCCTGTGAATATATACAGGGTTAGGGTCTGCTCATGGTTTAAAGGGTTAACCCCCTCAAGCCTGAGGGGACCCTAACCCTAGCCCAGGGCCAAAAGGCCCTAACCCCTTAAATCCTATACAGACCCTAAATATTGTGAATAAAAGGAAGACTGCTCTGCATGAACTGAAAGCTAAAAGATCTGAACATTTTCTGACTGAGAATAACATCTTTCTCTACAGATTATCATGCTCTCGTGACTGAAAAACAAAAATGTCAGAACTTAAAAAAAATCTGTATTTGCATTTTGCTGTAAAGCAGTTACCGATTTTTACCCGAGAAAGGTAACCAAACTTTACTTGTACTTGACTTTATCTGCTGTTAATTTCTTCCCCAGCAGTGCCAATGAAGTCAAAGACCAAGGGGATGTAGAAGCTGGAGTCAGGGCAGAGACGCTCCAGTCTCAAACGACACCACAGAAAACCTTCAAACTGAGACAGAAGACTGAGCCGGAGAACCAGTCCTGCCGTCTTCTGTTACTGAAGGAAGCTGTTTTAGTTTGTTGCTTCCGTCTCATTTAATCTGTCGTTTGATGTTCCTCTTGTTTTAAATGAAAATGTGGTGAAGTTTTCTCTTTCGGTGAATCACTCTGATATTGTTTTTCTTTTTAAATCTCATTAAACTCTGGCTTCACCGGCCACTGAGACTGGGGGAAAGGAAGGAAAAGGCAGAGCTGTGTCACAGTTTGGCTACGAGGTATCTTCATATGTTGCTGGTGATATGAGCCGAGCAGACTGAGGGCACACTCAGAAGCCCTGAATCTAAACACTCAGAATTCCAACCCTTCACTAAAAAAGGGGAGCTGAGTGACTCATTTGGCTTTTATTTTTATCACTGAAAGAGCTCTGATTTGTTTTAATTGTACTCAGACTCTTGCTGTAAATGAAAATATTTGTTGCCGTTAGAACTTATTTATCAGCTGTTCAACTTCCTATAACTTTTGGTAAGTTATTTATGACATACTACCCTTCGAACCTACAGTAGGTAGATGTTAGCAACTTCATTAACCTACTATTGTTAGGAGTAGAAGCGCGACATACAGAATTAGAATAATGTACCTAATTTACATTATCAATAAACACAAACTAGTTCATTCTGAATCTGTGCGCTCTGCTCAGAATGGACTTGAATTAGCTCTGTTTCAACCTGCGTGAGCTGAACTTTTAACCAGTTCTTGCAAAGCGTGCTGTGTTTTCACTTCATTTGTTGAGCAGGCTCCACACAATGATAAATATGAACCAGAGGGGCCTGGAAAGTCACATATGAACAAAACGTGTTATTGAGTTTGACAAGCAGACAATGTTGTGTTTAGCTCAGTGCCACTCAGAGTCAGAATGTCTACCGATGTGATGAAAATATGCAAATCTGTGAAAACTAAGTCTGTTTGTGAAAGTATCGGCACAGAGAGACAGATCCAGTTTATTGGCCACACAATTTTAACTTATCAAACGAGGCAGACAAATAATTTCAAGAGCCATATAACTGTGCATATTTTTGTTTTCGTTACTTTCAATTAATATTTGTAATTCAGATCATCACTCCACTCACCGGGGAATTAAATGAATTGGATCAATGAATGAATTTGTGACCTCTTGTATTTTCTTTTAAGAATTGGCTGATGATGTCTTTCACTTTCAATATAAAACCCATTCTGAATGAGTGGGTTAGGTTTTTAAAACAAAACAAAAAAAGCACCTTTCATCCCCCTCTCTGCTGGTGAGGAGCAAAGCAAACTCTTTTATTTGCATCATTACAACTCATCCAAATCGCCACGGTGAGCCGCCCCTTTCAAATGCTGTTCGCCAATTAGTTGCAGCCCTGTGAGGAACTGCCTTGAGCGAAAATATCTCGTGAACCACTGGACAGATTTTAATGAAACTTTCAGAGAGTCATCACTGGATGTACACCTACAACTGATAAAATTTCAGCCAATTCAAGATAGCAACATAGCCAACACAAAAACGGCTATAACTTAGTCAAATTCATCGGCATTGATTTAAAGCTCCATGTGGTAGTAGCTGAGAGTCATCCTCAACACATACTATCGGCGCTGGCAGATCTTGCAGTTATGCATGAGCTCATTCACGTCATTTACAAGGTCTTAAAAAAATTAACCATAACTATGAGCTTTCTCAGCCCGAGATGATTTTAGTTTAAAACTCTGGCATCAAAGGCAGCGGGCAATGCTACGCCTTTCATTTACAGCATTTTCTCCCTTTTGCAAAAGTTTATTTAGTCATAAAATAGGCTGACATTTAGATTTGTCCTTTTACAGGCGAGCGAGGTGAGCACTTTGTCTTATGTAACCCGTTTTGTAGCTGAAATTACAGCTAGAATAAGTACATTAAATGTGATGTGTACTGTTTGAACAGAAGTTGAGCCTTTATCAACATGTAATGGGTTCGGTTTGGAAACTATACAGACAAACCAAGTTAAATTTTTTTACCTCAAATACTCAGATTAAGGTCTGGCAGACAGCATGTGTACGACACTATCACAGCCGCTGACGCTGCCCCCACAGCGGAACACAACACACATCTCGCTGCACATCACAAAAAGAGCTGAGCTTCAAAATAATCCTTCATCCTCTTCTGGAAAACAGTGTCAGTGCTCCTCTTCTAGTCCATTAATAAATGAATGCAGACTTAAACATCTTTATGTTTCAACCTTTTGTCAAACTCTCCATTAGCGTGCATAATGACATGTCTTTATGGCTGACATGGATAATGATGTGCTTTTTGTTCCTGGAAAGAGTTTCTTCCTTTTTTACCTGGCTGGATGATGTGAAGTGTTTTTGTCTTTGCTGTGGAAAGGATCCAGTGAACAGCCTCCACTTTTATGAGCTGAGCACAACAGGGAGAACATGAAGATGTTTAAACGTTAGAGGAGTCTCACACAGGTAATTACAGAAATGAACACCTCCATTGTCACATGCATGTATGTGGAGCGCAGTGATGCAGACAAACAGGCTGTTTTTTTACAGGGGAGGGGATGTTTTCTGCTATAACAGAGTCTGAATAAAGACATGTGAAATGTGAAAGTAGTTGTTATTATTTTCTACTGAGATACTAAGTGAAAAAGGAAAAATTGGGAATAGTGTGAAAATGTGTTGACTCTCAGCTGCTACCGCACCCAATTTTAGCTCTGTATTTGTGAGTTATACGTGTTTTTAGGTTGGCTAAGATTGACTAGCTGTCCTGGTCATCTTGTATCAGGTTGACTCCAAAAGCTAATCTGTTAAAGACGAACATCCAGTGATTAGTTTCTGAGAGCTCCATTGAAGTACATGTACCATTATGTTTCAGGTGTCAGAAGGCGTACAAATCTTGATAGTAATAATCTAAAGAAATCACAGTTTTCAAAGCAAATACAGTCATTTTAAAACTTTTTCTGTTGGAATACTGAGAGGCTTTATAAGGAGCAGGCCTGCACGAAACTGAAGTTGAGCTAGCACACAAGGAGCAATGACGCCATGAAAAGTTTCCACGCTGCAGTTTCACTCTGGGGAGGACCACCAGAGTGCGGACCTATGTAGTTGTAGTTGATTTTTACAGAAATCAGATTGTTCTGAAGACAGAAAAAGACTGGAACATGCCAAACTGATGTTCCTGCAGCAATGCAGTACAACTTGGAGGAGTTAGGACAAGTACTTTCCCCAAGAATCCAGCTCAGCTCCTCTTCACCGGCTGATGATGGCTGATGATGGCTGTCCAAGCTGCCGGACGGTGCATCAGTCCAGTGATTCGATAAACTGACATTAAATAAGGGCAAGTTTAGGGTAATTAAGTTATATTATTTAACTGATTTTATTAAATTACCAAAGTATTAATCAGGTTGCACCCTGGTGATCGCATTCAAGTATTTCAAAGTAACATCAGAGTAAAAAATCATTCATCATTCTGTGCTGCTGAGAAATCAAAAGGCAAAGAACAAATGAGTCGTCTGTCAGTGCAGAAAACATCTGAAGGTGAACAGTAAAGCATTTGCTGCTACAAAGCAAGCGCTTACTAATCTGCAAGAAGTAAATGTAACAAGCTAAGCTTTGTATTGTTTTGAACTGTATGTTTATTCACAAATGTAAAACAAAGGCTCGACTGTGTAAAGCTGAGAGACATGCTTATATTTTGCATTATATAAAATTAGCTCAAAGGCCTCAAAAATTCTGAATTCTCAATGTTATCCAACTTCTGTGCTCCAAAAACATCAGTCTATATTTTCCTTTACGGTGGTCAGTGCCACGGCCTTGTAATCCTGAGGTTGCAGGTTTGAGCCCAGGTGGCGGCGGACAGGGCATCCGGTGTAAAACAATTGCCAAATCGTTTGTGCGAGTTTTCTTGCTGTAGCAACCCCTGAAGAAAGGGAGCAGCCGAAAGAACTTACTTCCTTTACAGATTTCACTATCTTTTCACCGCACAGTAGAAAATCACATTAAAACACGAATGAAGTCCAATTAAATTCATTATTGTCAATTTTTGTGATTGTCATTTCTCGACATTACAGTCACTTACAGCAAGGTTTGAAGGACAAAAAGCAAAATGTCTTCTTGTTATCTTACAATTTCAATACTTTTATTGCTGTTTATATATATATATATATATATATATCAGATCTACCACACCAGACAAGACCCAAGGTGTAGGTTGTGCAAGGAGGCCCCTGAGACAGTCCAGCACATAACAGCAGGGTGCAAGATGCTGGCAGGGAAAGCATACATGGAACGTCATAACCAAGTGGCTGTCATAGTGTACAGAAACATC
>NC_051432.1:9532349-9574837 GCF_001649575.2 Kryptolebias marmoratus
GCTCAGAGGATGAAACAAAGACCACCCGTGGAGGGTGAGAAGGGAATTTTTTTTGTTTTTTATATATATATAAAAAAAAAAGAGAGAGAGAGTGACAAGTCTGCCTAACATCCACGTGTTTGTTACACATCCATCCATCCATCCGTCCGTCCATCCATCCATCCATCCAACATCCATCCGTCCATCCATCCATCCATCCATCCATCCATCCATCCATCCATCCATCCATCCATCCATCCATCCATCCATCCATCATCCATACGTCCATCATCCATCCAACATCCATCCATCCATCCATCATCCATACATCCATCATCCATCCAACATCCATCATCCATACATCCATCAACCATCATCCATCCATACATCCATCCATCATCCATACATCCATCATCCATCCATCCATCATCCATACATACATCCATACATCCGTCCAGTTCAGGGTCAAACCCTATCCTTCATCATTGGACTAAAGATCCCCAGCACGTCTCAGTTGTCTATTCGTTTATTTTAATTAAATTATTTGCCCTTGTAGTCATTACATAATAGATGTAGTTTAGAATAATCAAGCTGAGAATTCAAATGCAAACAGATATCATCCTTCCTTATTCATTAAATCTTCAAACATACTGCTGCATGTCCTCTTATTAGTTTAGCTTCAGTATGAACTACCTTGGTTGCTTGTGTTAATTTAATGGCATCTTTAAAGGTTTCCAAAAAATATGCAGCTTACTGTCTTCAAAAAAAAAAAAAAAAGAAAGTGCTTTAACCTTCCACTGTATTATATAAAACATAACAATTATCCTTCAGCTAACAGCATATGTACAGCATGGTGCAATTTATTGTACTTGTTCAACATAAAAATGAGCTTGAATATTTTCTAAAAGTCTTCCAATTAAAAACTGGCTCTCTAAACGTTTTAGAGTAAAATAAAAATCAGGTCTTTTTAAAGCAAATTATTTTCCAATTCTCACAATTTTAGTGTGGAACACTTTGTGAAAAAGATTTGAATTGTCACCTTCACTATCATTTTCTGCAAGCCTTTCCTTGAAAACTGACGAAAATTTTCACTCAGATACACCATTTGTGCCTTCCAGTCACTCAAGACAGACTCTCATTTGAGCATTACCACACACACACACACAAAAACAGGTTCAGGATGGCTTTCTTTCCCAAGGACACCTCAGCATATGGACCAGCTCGGGGGGAACAATCCATCTACAGTCCAGCTCTGCAGCACCTGAGCCGCAGCGCAAAGACAAAATGGACCTTTCTGTCTGTTTCTTCTCGGTTTCGCATCTTTTCTTTCCTTTTCTTGGGATTCTTATCTCCGTTTAAATAAGTAAAGCTGACAGCCTGATGAAAGACCGCGGGCGATAAATGCAACTGACCTTCGGGAACACAAAAGTAAGTTTTAACTCGGCCAGTTTTACAGATGCCGAGCTAAAACGGGATGCAGTAAGAGCCCGTGAGTCATTCATAGCACACACAATAAAACTTGGGTCATCTGACATTATTGCATGAGACCTAACGTTACTTTTGAAGTTCGACCAAAATGCTACAGCATCTAAAAGGCTCAGTCACGGCCTGCTGTAGCTGAACCTACGGGCAGTCTACTGGGGAAGCTTGGCTCGAAGGTCGCAGACTGGCTACCGAGACTTTCAGTCCCGCGCATGCAAGTTCTACAGAAAACAATCATATGTTACTGATGGAACCCGCACTTCCTGTGTACACCAGGACCAAGATAGGTGCATGGACAGCCGCAGTGACGAGTGACGCACGGTCATTGTATGATTCAGGTGCCTGGGAAGTACTCCACACTTGTTATTTAAGGCCTGCAAGTCAGAGGTACATGTGACTTTCTACCTCTTTGTGTGGCGCTCCCTGTCGCTGCAGGGCTGCCACCCTGCAGCCCGCCATGCAACCTGTTCTCTGCAAGTACCTTGTTTTGTACGGTTTCTCAAACTTCCTGTCGGTGATCACCAGGACCCTGGAACCCGGCTGCGAGCTACCAGTCCCTGTAATCCGTGTGTGTCGAAACGAAAACGCACAAGGCGGGTTGTGAGCTGGGTGACACGCATTCCTTCAAGGAACGCCAGGCCTTCGATTTATTGCGTCTTGATCTGTAAAACCACGTGACCTAAAATAGACACGTCTCCTGTTTACCATCCTAAGGTAATTGTTGCCTAACACACGTAACATGTTTCCACGCAAGCTCTCGGTTTAGTTCAATCAGCCTTTTTTGAAATCAACGGGACGTCTCTGTTTCCTTTTTCTGTTTTTCTCCCCGGTTTCATTTTCGTCAAAGTTTCAGGTTCAGTTTGTTCACCGTCTCTGCGATGCAAATTACCACCTTCCTCCCTCCGCAGACAAGATAATCTACACATCATTTAGACGAACAAATCACCTTGAGATAACTGCGAGGAAATTGTTTTGCAGCATTATTACAAAATTATGCTCCATCGTTCATCTAGTGAGAATTATATGAGTAACCGCGCAGCACGAGGAGCTCTGATATAAGCTGCTGTGAACTTTAGTTTTGGAGAAGAGAGAACAACACAGACGTTAAGTAGCAGAGACGTGTGCTTGTCAGGGACTGAAATGTGAAGAGAAACATTACAAATTGGTTTAAATGAGATAAAGATGAGAGCTTCATTTAGACTTCAGGTCATCTAAGCGCTAAACATGTGATCATTTGATCCAGCGAGTTTGAGACGGGTTGAATAAAGTTAAATAAACATGATGTAAGATGTGTGAAAATAAAATGTTCTTTTTAAATTAAAAGGTGGTTATGGAGAGAGAGGCTTTGGAAAAGGGCAGTCGGCTTACACATTTAACTCCTGGTCATTAATTTTAGCCACCAAATCCGATGTGTGTATCTTCATCATAATTTAATCTATGTCAGGGGTCATTTATTTTGGCTCAAGTGCCAAGATTTCTCTAACCAGACAGTGTGGGGTCAGTCTTTGATCAGTCATTTCATTTCTGGTGATTATGACTGGTATGTTTTAAAGTGTGCGTTTGTGTGTCTGTCTGTTAGCAAAATATCTGGTGAACTGGTGGACAAAAGTTAATGAAACAGTCAGGAAGTGGTCATTCGAAGTACATTTACAGCTGATAAATTTTTGGAGTCAACTCGATTCAAGATGGCCTCCACGGCAAACTGACATTAGAAAACACAAAAACCGCTACGACTCGGTCAGTTTTACAGATACTTTGCAACAATTTGGTGTTGGAGTAGCTAAGACTCACCTGCAACACATACTTCCAGTGCTAACAGATCGTCTCAGATCTTTGTTTAAAACCTCTGCATTAACTGTTGAAATCAGCCATGTCTGTCTGTTAGCAAGATATCTCACTAACCACTGGACAAAGTTTAATGGACCCCTCAGAAAGGACTTATTGGATGTAGATCTACAAGTCATTAGCTTTTAGGCTCAACCTGAATCAACCTGAATCAAGATGGCCACGAAAAATGACTGAGCTTATAAACCACAAAAACAAGTATAACACTAACAACTGTACAGAGACTGAGCTAAAATTTGGTGTGGTAGTAGCTGAGAGTCATCCCCATTGCAGAGTCTGATTGCTACCAAATAAAGCCAGATTTTTGTCTTAAATGTAACCTACATTCCATCAAGAAATGCCAGTTCAATGTTTTAAAAGTTTTAGACAATGTTACACTTAATGAAAGGACAATTTTAGGGTCAGAAAATAGGAGTTTTAACAAGTCTGCACTGGATTCAATTATCCCCAAACCCATATATGCATTTTAGGTGAGATCTCAGCCACTCGTCCTTTGTTGGGGAGAGGCTGAAAGTTTCTGAAAGCAGTGGGATGAGAGATGTTCTTCTCCAGAAACGTCACAAGAAAATCTAAGCTCATCTCCGTAAGGGGTAAGGAAAACAAAACGTGCCTGAAACAGGTCTTCAGGAAAGCCCTCGTAAATTTAAATAAACAAATACAAGTAAGCTGCAGCTTAGGGGGGGCAAAAATGGAAAATGAACTGAACAGAAAAGCATCACAGTAGTTCAGTTACACAACACAGAGGACGTGAACTGCAAGAGCCCTCAATATTTACTGAGCTGACCGACCATTTCTGCTGAGAAGACAAGCCCCCCCGTATGGAGACGTGATGTTAGTCGCGGCGTAATGGACCAGAAATCGCCCAGAGTGTGTCACACAGTAAGTGCACACCATGCAGAGTTAACCGTCCACGCTCTCACTGGGAGTTAGGGACGGCTGTCAGCTGAAAGAGGGCGTTTGTATTTCAGTTACTTCTCACAGACACTTTGGGATGCCGGCTTCCCAGAGCTGCATTTCTCCAGTCCAAAACATGGGCTGTCACGGGGCGACGTACAGAACCAAAGCTGGTGCACCGCCACCAGCAACGACTGGGCAGCGGCGACAGTCGCCTGTTAACGTGCAAGTTTCTTGGACTGGTAGGGTGCACACCTGCAGTATTCAGCCACAGAGAAAACAACCAGCCCCAGCAGAAGCAAGGATAGAGACAAAAATAACAAAAGACAAGGAACAAAATGTCTTGATGTTGCAGAAGCACCCGGCACTTTGCAAATGAAGGTTGATTTTTATGACGAGAGGGGCATGAATTTGTACCAGAAATGAAAGAAATGAATTCATGCCAATGTCATGTTTGGTTTTCTGTATTTTGAAGATAAAAGGAGATTCAGAAGACATTGTTAACCCTTTTTTAAATTTGTTTGTTTCAACATTCACAGAGTAGTATGTCTTTTCTTTGTTGTTGGCGTTGTTAGAGCTAAGTGCTGATACTGAACACCATATATAACACATATGGACTGAAAGGCAATGAAAGGCAGCAGGGGTATTAGTCTTTAAAAAAATGGCTGCTCAAAAGATCCAAATGTGTGTTTCTTTTGTTTTCGTACGAAGAAACAGAATAACTCTGCATGACTCAGAGCTGAGCGGACGGTGTAATTCAGCGAGGTTTAATCTATTATTATGGAAATGTTCAGCCATCAGCGGCTCCTTTTTTTGAACAAAAGACCCTTTTTTTTATTGAACGTGTCAAACTGACACAAGGTTTTTCTTCTCCGTCTTTTTAGTCAAATTTATGTCCGCTGGTCAAAAATGTTACATGATGTCGTTTTACTCACGCCATTGTTTCTTTGATTAAAAACAGGAGTTAAAGGTGCAGTTCGGATGCAAATTAGTGCAACGTTTTATTCAAAACACGCTCGTCACGGATCTTTGTGGCGTCCAAAAGGCGTCGTTCGAAAGAGTTCCAAATATCTTTGGACCAAAGATGTGTAAACTTCTCAGACAAACAGCGTGTTTTCAGAAAGGCCTGGCTTTAGTTTGTGACTCGTGACTTTGTGGACGTGTTGATGTAAAAAGTAGTCCTAAAAATAGACAGTGGTATAATAAAATAAATTAAAGCCAAAATCAGTGATCAAAACATGACAAATTAAAGGCCTGGCATGTCTTAAAGGAATGGATATCGCCCGTCACCGCTGATTGGACGACGGCGCCGTTTGGCTTTTGGACCTGTTAGATATGTCCTAAAATAAAAGTAAGTACTAAAGGGAAATCGAGGAAAACCAGTTGCTCATCCGCCTTTATCGGCTGTGTCAAGCCCTTGCTGTACCGTGAATAGTTTATTATTACCGCACTCTCACAGATTAAGGTACACTACACTTGCTGAAACACTTTATCGTAACAGTTAACGCCATCTTCGACTACACATAGAAAACTACTGACGTCACGTGAGGGACGTGCTCCGGCCCTCTAGAATGGGCGGAGCCTAGGATCTATATAAGCGGACACTTCCTTTGTTCGGAGCTTCTGCTTCCGGCTTCATCCTTAAGATGTTGTCTACAGAAGTCCCAGCGCTGGTCCTTGTACTAATTCTCTGCCTTATTAGAATAAATAGTTAAACTTTAGTTCTTTTGTAGCGTCATCCTTAAACGGTGAATTGTCTGACTTGTCCCTCCCCTGGGGTAAAGGGACCGGAAGTGAGCCGAGGATGGTCCATTGGCAATAGACCGGACGTGATTCTGCCTGTAGAATGTTTTTAAAACGTTACCGGTGACCCAAACGTAGCTGTAGCTGCTGCTATCCAAGAATATTTTGAGTCAGGACATATAAATTAGGTGGTATTGGACATGCTCAGGACTAATCATCAAATTTCAGGTCCAAAACTCAAACAGCGCCTTCGTCAAATCAGCGATGTTGCATGTTTCCTACTGGTACCTGCCTCTTCTGGCAGGTTAATGCCATTGTGTTTTTTTTGTCGTTATGTTTAGTGATTTGTTGATGTGGTTAGCACTTCAGGGCCACCGTGTGTGTGTTGAGAAAAAGAAAAAACAAAACAAAAAAGAAACACTATCATTTAAATTGTTTGACTGGCAGTTTATTAAGCTTTCATTTACTTTAGAGATTAAATGAGTTGATAGTTGCAGTGATGTTTCTACACCAGATATTGTAACTAGGCAACAAAACAAAAAAAAAACAAAAATAACAAAAGTTTCCGTATCAAGTGCAACAATGCTTGTCACATCAGGAAACACCGACTGGATTATATCCGGTCCCAGCTGCTTGTTTCTCAGTGGGAAGCACGAACAGAGCCTCGACAGGCTTTCGTATGTAGAGGGGACGTTTCTGTTAATTCTGTAAGATCACCTTTAATTAGTTGCTGCCAGCTTTACGGCTTGTGTGAAAACCACGAAGGGAAGTCATTGCCTCCCCGCGTGAGAACAAAGGGAATTCAGAAACAGAAGTGGCGCTCTCAGGAATCGCCTTGTCTGACACGTCTCCTAAGGCAGCTTCACAACCAGCCACACTTTGAGCTAATTGAACTTTCTGAAACCCAATGGAAACCACTAAAACACAGAGAAGAACTAAGAAAGGAGACGGCATGAATGTAAATACTGTATAGGACTAAAACCAACGCCTCTCTTCTGTCAGGATGAGCTGAAGATCTCATCTATGAAGTCTTTTTTGCAGGGTTTTTTTTTGTTGTTGTTGTTTTCCTCCATGATTTGTGCCAAGTTCTCACATCATTGACTTTTCTTAGTCAGTCCAAAGATAAACTAATCCTCAGTTTTGTTTTTCTTTTGTTGAATAAGTTGTACTCTTGTCTTTTGACTCGTTCTTTCAAATATTCAATGATGCTGGGCTGCTTTCCAGACACTCTATGACTGATGTTGGTATGTTTATTATTAAACTGCTAATTTATATTGAACGTAATGTCGTATTTAAATGTGTCAAACTCTTCTGCATCACTAGAAGCAAAGGAAAAAGGATTTTTGCATGTGTTCTTATACATTTCAGTGTTTCTTTAGAATTCAAATTAGCCTTCTGATTGGCTAATTCAATTGCAAATCTGCATCTCTCTGCTGTGAACTACTCAGCCAGAGAATAATAATAATAATAAAAAAAATAAATAAATAAAATAAACCCTGTTAGGTACTTCTGTAAATGTTGGAGATGCATTCAGCTCTTTGAGCCCGGCTGTAATAAGGGGCCTGTACAGGACCGTGGGGATGTATTAATCATAACCATTAGACCCATTTTGTAATTCGAATTTTCTTGTTGTCACACAGAATTTTTTTCTCATGAATCTTTTTAAAGAGCCTGCTAATTAGTGTCTGAGTCTTGCGGGGCCCAACGCTCCTCGCAGAGATGCTGGCGGTGATTAACACTTAACCCTCCCGTGGCCTTCGGGTCAAATTGACCCCAAGTTCTCTGTCTCTCTCTCTCTCTGTATCGAGGGCTTGAGGAGGGTGAAATCTTCTGCTTAGTTGTTTAAAAACCTGGCATCTGTCAGTTCAGGGTGAAAGGAAGCGAAGCAAACGCTAAGAACTGGAGTTTCAAGCACGAGAATCAAACCACAAGGAAAAAAAAAACAGAAACGCCCAACGAGCCAAAAACAGATCTGAACGACCTGATTTTTTTTTCAGGTCTTTGTTTTTAGCCGAAACAGATCGTCGTCAGACCCTTGAAAGCAAACGTTCGCAGCGTACAATATGTGCATCTCTGAACACAAGTGCCGACCATCTGCCCTGCTCCAAGCCTGCGAGCGTGGACGTCCACCATCTGCCTTGAGCTGAAATTATGCTTCCACGTGGAGCCTATAGAAGCCGACCCCACAGTGTGGCTGTGTGCACAGTCCACAGCAATATGCGTCTTGTTTATTATGGATTTACACAAAGAACCTGTTTGTTCAGATGTAATGTTTGGAGCGCAGATGTGAACTACTCCAGGCCGTAATAGATTTAGGTTTGCTGGTAAAATGAGTCACAATCAGGCATTTTTCAATACTAAATTCATTTTATTTTCAAAATCTCAATCTCAAAAGCTTCAAAAGGATGCGTAGTTTATGGCCTGGCCTGGCCTGGCCTGGCAACAAGCTAGTTTTGTTTACAAGAGGTTGTATTGGTCTGGATTGATCTCCGGCCCTTTATTTAGGAAGGGGAACGTTTAAGCTGCCCGATGATGTCCAACATTATACAAAGGGATTTCCAAGCATTTTCAAAGGAAATTACAGGGATTCGATTTAAAAGGATTACTTCTGAAGCCATACTCATTAGACAACTTTAACTTCAAGGAAGATCAGGAGGATTATTTTTCATTTCAGTTATTGGGATCCCTAGATGGTGTCTTTACAGAGTCGTTTTTACGCAAATCTCAATTACCGCAAGAATCAATATTTTCAGGCGTTTTTCGCTCTGCAGCCTGAGCTCATTCTGACTCATGTCGCCAGCTCGGGGTCACAAATATTTCCCTTTAATTATCAACGTGACAGTCCGTGGGAAAACTCAGTTTGATCGTCGAACGAATCCTCTCCCCCCAACACGCTTCTTCTCCTGTCCTCCAGTGGAAGGGACTGTTGAGCGTCTTTAAGCCCCCTGCGCAGTCACAGGATTGGACTTTTTATCTGGTAAATTTGTTTTCAGCCGACCCGCTGTTTGAAGCAGCGCTGGAGACCCCCCCACCCCCCAGCGAAGCAAAGGTGGTTCTGTAGGCTCAATGAGGGCCTGAACACCAGCAAGAAATCTGGTTTTTTTTTTAACACCTTCATCCAAACATGAGGGTGAAACTTACAGCAGCAACAATCTTCATCATCTACAGCCCCGACATAAACATCTGTTTGACCAAGGCTTCAAAGTGAACTTCCATCTTGGACAATCAGGATAAAGTCTCATACCTAACCAGGACTATGGATTTGCATAGTTTCTTTCTCTTGTCCCCTTTGTTCAGCTTCAAACTATACAGATGGAAAAAATGTACTCTGAGTTATTCCTGTTTTCAGGAAGGATACACAAGCGAAATCTTCTAAATTGCTTGTGCCAAATGTTTGAGCCACGTACCGTCTTTAACTAACTCAGCGAACCGTGGAAAGACCAGCTGAGGGGCAGAGCATCGGCTTCCCGGGAAAAATACATCTTTTATTTTTCTGTGTCTGGTGATTCAAAGTAGGACCCAATTACAGAAAAAAAGGCATTGGTGGCTGTAAAAATAAAAAAAATGTCTTCATTAAATCAGAAAAACAAGTAAAAAATAAAGCAAACTCTTTTAAAGGAACAAAGATATGTGGGAGGAATAAAAATACTCCTGTCAGATTTAGAAACCAGAGCGACTTCCTGAATGTTTAAGTAAATTACTCTTTTTTTTTTTTAGGTTTACCATAAGTGTGTTTTATCACAGGTGGTAAAAGGTCTGGGTGATCCAATGATGCAACATTTAACTTATGTGCTTCAGGAAATACCCTTTTTCTAAATAAAAAACAACTAACTTTGCAAACCACCTGCATCTGGTGGAATCAGTGAAAAGCACTGAAAGGCCTCTAGAGGATTTCAAATGTCGCCCCAAAGTCAGGAAATCTGAAGCTGGCATATAGAAAACAACTATAAACTCTTGTTTATTAAAAAAGTTATCTAGTACTACTACTACTATGACTACTATTACTCCCACTACTGCTGCTACTACATCTTTGTTCCAGAGAAAAAGAAAAATAGTAAAAAGGTATTTTCTGCAGAAATGCTGTGTGAACTCTAAGTGTTGAATGACGTCATTGAAATTTGCTAAAGAAGCTGAAACGGAGTTGTTGAAGTTGAAGGAAGCAGAATAGTAGCTAAAAGCCAAAAATAGCAAAAATGCTAGCTGAGAGTAGCCAACACAAGCTAAAAGAAGCAAACACAGACTAATAGTTTAAAACAGCAAAATGTTACCTAAAAGCCGAAAGTAGCAAAATGCTATTTAAAAGCTAAATTTTCCAAATGCTTCCTTAAAGTAACAAGCACAAGCTAAATGTTAAAAGTTGCTAAACACTAGTTAATAACCAAAAGTAGTAAAATGCTACCTAAAAGATAAAGGAGTGAAATGCTAAATAAAAGCATTAAAACAATAGCTAGAAGTTAAAAGTAGAAAAAAAAAAATAGCTAAGAGCCCAAAGTAGCAAAATACCAGCTAAAAGCTAAAGGAGCAAAAGGCTAACTAAAAGCATTAAAACAACAGCTATAACCTAAAAGTAGCAAAAAGCTAGCTAACTAAAAAATAAAGTGGCCGAAGGGGAAACTAAAAACTATAAGTAACAAAGGGGTAGCTGAAAGCTAAAACTAGCAAAAGGCTAACTAAAACATCAAAAGGCTAGTTAAAGCAACAAGTTGCAAAAGGAATCTTAAAAGCTAAATGTAGCAAAATGCTAACTGGAAACTAAAGGTAGAACAGAAGGAAATGAAGAGAATCTTTTTTATGGGGGAAATATTTGTAACTAAAGTGAAAAACTTTAAATAATCTAAAAGTTACAAGAAATAAAAATCATAGCACCTATCTCCTGAGTGAGCTGAATGTTTTTTAATAGTACAAAGTACGCAGGAATGGTTAGATTGCAAAAAAATATACAGACAAATTAAAGGTCAGGTAAACAGTAGTGTGAACGCTGACTCAGCCGATTCAGCCGATTCAGCCGTCACACCATTAATCATTTTGAGTTAAATTCCTGCTCTTTGGGTTGAAGATAACTGGTTACTGTTGGTGTGTTTTAAAAAGAAACGATGAACTGATGTCACGTTCCCTGTCCTGCCGGCTCCTGCAGACTCCTGACATGCAGCAGAGGCACTACAGCAGAATAAGATGATATATATTGTTTATTTGACTTTTATTTATTCGAGTAGTCTTATTGAGACACAGGGACTCATTTTCAAGAAGCCTGTTTTAGACGGACAATAAGGTAGACGACAATAAAAGATGCCACAGTGGTGAAAATGGCCGATGTGAAGGTAGAAAAAAAAACCCAAAAGAAAGTAAATTTTAGGTTGCTTAACGTGTTTATTTCATGTGATTTGGAAGCTCTTCTGAGTTCGCCTCTACAGCATAACGTTCAGGAGAAATTACCTGGTATTGTTTCACTTGGACAGAGCGATAACTAGGGTTCCTCTCCCACTGTGTGGACCCTCCATCTTCTAACTGTAACTTACTCAGATCGGATGATGGGTGTGAGCTCATTATCAGTGCGGCTCTTAGATTCCAACCAAATCAAATCAAACGGTCCTCGCAATCAAAGCTGCAGCGTCTGAAAGCACACACAGCAGGAGCACTGACGTGGTTCCATGGGTTTGAACGAGCAGCCAGCACATATGGAGGCGGGGGGATGCCTTTTTTTGCAGCATTAAACTGTGGCTCAGTCTCTTTGTAAAAGAGCGTTTTGTTTGAAGGAGGACTGTAGGAAACTGCATTTTACTGTTTGCAGAAAAACAAAAGAGATGCCAGCAAGAAGCAGCGGCCTCTGTGGAAGGAAACTCTCAGCTGCAACACATCAAATCACTCTTTCATTTTTATTTTTGTTGAAGTCTCTACGGAATCAAGCATTTCTGTTTGAAACAAAAGGGAATTTCAGTGGGAGGGGGGTTAGTCAAACTCAAAATCTCCAAAGGGAAAGTGGTTCATTTCGCCTCCAATCCTGAGCCTCACGCCTTTTAAAACAGTTTAAAGAACTGGGGCAGAAACCTTGGCGAGAGGGCTGAAAATGAGGAAGGACAGAGATTTCTTGGAGATCCAGAACATGAAAAGGCGCAGAGATGGGCCGGTTCTAATTGTTTTCTTTGAATGGTGGCGATCAGAATCACCGGCCGTCGCCTTCCACTCTTTAATCCCAACCAGGCAGGAGGTGGACACAGAACCCTGACTTCGCTGTCACACTATTTTACTGCCATCAGCTTTGTGGAGACATGATGTGCCTTTTTTTCACAGGTCCTGATGAAATGTCTGGCACGTGTGAGGGATTAGAGTAGCAAAGCACTCTTGCCTAATTGGACTTTACAGATCTCTTGTCTTTGCAGACAGCGTTGTCTTATTTCATTATTAGGCTAACCATGAACTTTCTGATAAGATGTATTTTTTTTTCCTGATCTGGGGTTCAGTGCAGCACGATTTTATGATTAATCTAAACAAAGCACTGCAGCGCCCAATCCTGTCAACTTCCTCCTCCGTTTTATTCTTCTGATTTGTTTGAAACAATATCATCTTTTAAGAATTTGTTTTTTGTTTTAGAAATGTCTTTCTAACATGGATTCGTTGCTTTCAGATCCCAGTGTCCGTTCGACAAACTGTTCCCAGCAGCGGCTGGGCTCAGGATCATCAGTGATCTGAAGATGAGCTGCATGTTCGTTCATCAGGATGTTTTAGACAAACCATTCAGGACTCAGGGGCCTCCAATTAAAGGTGAAATTACAGGGTATGTCAAAATAATGAGTTGTCATGTTTTTTGTTTAGTTCGACATGATCATAAAACACTCCAGTGGTCCATTTCTCTGATTTCAAGTGTTAAAGACTTGTTGTTTAGAGTTTTTGTCTCAAAGTGGGCTGATTGTGTGGGCGGAGTTACCTCCATGGTTGGTGACGTAGAACGGGGCGGGGCCAGCTGTGGCAGGCCGCTGTAGGACACTGAGGAGGTTACTGTCAGTGTTTATCAGGGGAAATGGAAGCAGCAGAAGAAGAAAGTTTTGTTAACAAGAGGACTGCTTTGAAAACATGTTGTTTTGGTCTGGAGTGATGCTGTCGGAAACTCGAGCCCCACATTTCACAAGAGGAACCCCAGAGCTTTACGATGATGTCACCCAGTCTTTGAGGAGCTTCCTATCTGGACAGCTAGAGACTGCTGGTGTCGGTCCGACAGGCGGTGGTTTTTCTACCACATTAACTCCAACATTAACTCCACAGTCAGTCTCCAGACTCTGGGTTGTAATTTTCACCAGCAGCTAAATGAACCACATCCATCAAACTCTCTTGAGAAGCTGAAGAATGACTCAGCTGTTGGGGTTTTGGGTCAGTTTACACAAAATAATTACAACTGAACCATTTCACACCCACACCATCTGTATTTGCTATGTACTACCTTGTTGGCGTTCCTGTGTTTGCCTCCTGTTACGTCACATTTCTGAGTGATGCAGAGGAGATCCTAGTGATTTTTTAAAATTAGGGTGAGTTTTTTTTTAAACGAGAGACCCTGAAAACAAGCACCTTTTAAGACTTTCTCTTGATTTATGTCAGCTTCAAAGCCCTTTTCATTTGACCTTTAAGTAACGGGAGCTTTAGTGGATGTGGTTAGTTTTAAATCTGCACACGTCTCTTCCTGTGGTTCCACAAAGGTCCTCGCTCCACCTCTCTTTACGGTTCTTGCTCTTTTTTTTAGCACACACACACACACCCACACACACCTCTGTTGCTATGCAGATTGATGCAAAGTTGAGGTCTCTTAAAACTTTTATCCAAATTCAAATGTAAAAAGTTAATTTCTTTCCTTAGGATTTTGGCTATTTAATCAATGTGTGTTCAAATGTGCGTGTGCTTCTACATTTATATTTCAGCTTTGTGTTTGTTGGTTACAGTGGACTGACGTACTGAGGGTCATGGCTGATGATGTTCATGGTTTATTATTTTCTCAGCTTTTATTAATTTCTGTTTTTTAATGTTTTGACCAAATATGACCCTTTATAAATCAGACTTCCGTTACCATGGAGCTCCTAAACGTCATCCAATTTGACCTTATTGTGTAAATTTCTTTATAATAAAGATTCTTTAAGAAAATGATGATACTTTGAGAATGTAACAAGTCGCATTTTCTAAACCTTATTTTTATGGTGTTAAATTTTTGAAACACTGCTACTTTAGAAGGCACGAAAGCTCACAAGATCCCTGTTTATGATTTTTATATCGATATGTAGTAATATTTACAGTAAACACAGTGTGTTTTAGTGCAATTATGTATTTTGTTTTATCATAATTTGTGGTAAACAGTGTAACACCCCATTCGTGATTTTATAATTCCAACTTCAACATAATAACTTTGAATATTATATGTCTAACTTAAAACTTGTTGAAACGGTTGTGGTGTAATTAATAAGAATAATTATTATGAATATATCTTTTTTTTTAACAGACGTCACAGGTTTCGCCAGCAGCCAATCAGATCGCTGTAAATGTAAACAAAAAAAATCATCAACACACTACGCTTCCCTTCTGCGCATGCTCACGCACACCGGAAGCGTCAAGGCTGACGTTCCACGGAAGATTTCAGCTCCTCGTAAAAAAGGTAAGAAATTAAGCCTCTTTTTGGCCCATTCGTGTATTAGTCGGCGGCCGGGGGTGTACCTGGTCGCTCGTTCGGCACTTTCTCTGTGTGTAGCAGAGCCGCCTGCTTCCCTCGGGGCTTTTCTCGCCTTTATTTGACTTCTGTTGTTATGCTAACCGGTAAGAGGCTAGCTAATCCCTGTAAGGCTGGCTGGTAGTAGTTCTCTCGGCATCTTCCTCTTCAGCTTTTGTTTCATTCAGCATTCCTCCTCCGCCGGACTGTACAGCCGGAAGCTGCCTCAGTGAGACCCTCATCCCCTCAGACGAGGGTTCATTGGGCGTGTGATTAGAAATATCTGATGTTGACACATATGAATGAAGTAAATGGATCAAAGCATGTTTGTTAAACAGGGAGGTCAGAATATAGAGAAAACAGTTTGTACATGTTAACACTGAGTGGCATTTTATAAGGGTAAAAATAAAAATATTCAGGTGTGTAGCAGTAGTTGTAATTATTTCATGAGGTGTTAAGTAAAGTGTTTAAGTTTAAAAGTGCCATTTAATGTCTTTTCCATGGCAGAAGCCACTTATTTCAAAGTGTTAAATAAGAGTAGAAGTCATTCGTTTTTAGGTTTTAACTTGTAGACTTAACGGAAACAACAGAATCACCTCTTTCACTAGAAAAGGATGACTTTCAGGTAATTCTTCCAAGAAATTACAAATTCAGCTTTGATAGAGCACAGCTTCTTTTGTCAAAAAACAAGTTTTAATATTTAACATGTTTTAGTGTAAATAATCCACAGAATCTGTTCTTTCAAACATGCTTTTTTTTTTTTTTTGGTTTAGCTGTTCAGCCACAGGTCTGTTGTGATGCTGGATGAAAGCGGTTTTCATGGCGGTGGAAGGAAATCCGTTAATCAAAGCAAACCAGTGACTGTGCTCCTGTTTTGATGAAGCTGTGCTGTTTTGAAAAATAAAGATTAAAGTTCGTGGCACATTCCCTTTTCAGTCCTGCTCCGCCAGAGAGAATGGGGATCGATGGATGCCAGTTGGACTCCCACCTGTTGTTGTTTTTGTCTTCATTTGGGTGCTCCCATACTTTAATACTTTTACACAGTTTTCTTTCACAGATTTCACAAGACGCCATCGTCTTTGTGAGGCTTAAAGCAAGTCTTTCACTTTATTATTATTTACAGTCAAAGTCTTAACAATTGTACAGAGACTTTATTATTGTTGTTTTGGCTCTTATCCTGTGAAAATGATGGTGACCAATTTTAGAGAACTCCAGATTGGTGCCAGTCATTTTGAGGGCTAATTTAATTTGTGCCCCATTAACTTTGAAGTGTTTGAGGTTCTGGGTGAAAATGGAGCTTTATTTCTAACATAGGAGAGTTGGGTGCAGAATGTGTCCTTTCACAGATGCATCAAACACAAACTCTTAGGAGTGTCTGCCTAGGTACAGTGATTTTTTTCCTGACTGAATTCACTTGATCTGTGGCTCATCTTTGCTTTACGCGTTTGAGACGCACCTCGTGGCGCCTCTTGTTGCAGCAAGCTGAAAAAGGTTTGAGTTAACGCTGGCACCGCTGCATCTTGAGCCGATCTGACTGAATCCATCTGTGTTACGAGCTCTATATTAAAAAAAAAAAGGTTGGCAAGAGCTCAATAAATGTCCCCCTTCTATGGTTTAATTCTACTTCTTGTGTGCGTTTCATTGCCTTGGCAGCAGCTCCTAGGAGCTCTTCACCAGCAGGAAAGCTGTATAAGCATTGGATCGACGGGACGGAAGGAAGCAGCGCGTCGTACGTGGAGCTGCCTGCTGAAATCGCCATGAGTTACAAACCCATCGCTCCCGCGCCATCCGGCTCCAACCACACTCCGCCAGGTACTCCGATGCCGCACCATGATAATGGGGTTTTCTTTCTTTTTGACTAGGTGCTGAAATATTTAACAGCACAATGGAAAATGGTGATCAGTAGTCTTGACACGGCGTCCAGTCGGGTTAAAACAGAGCATCTTAAAACAAATAATCAGCTGGTTCGTACAAGATCTGAAAAGTAGGTGAATACAGCCTTTAAAATAAACCCTGTCTTTGCACAAACTAGAGCCTAAACGTACGAGCAGTGTGTGGAAAAACTGCAAAGCAAAACCTGTCCTTCAGAAGATGTTTTTGAAGTGCAGTGCCTTGTGAAAGTTTTCACCCTCTGTTTTCTGCTTTTATTGCTGTCATAAATCAGTCAAGGTCACTATAAATTGCCCTTCTTTACAAAAAAAAAAAAAAATATATATATATATATATATATATATATATATATATATATATATAACCTTCAGTGACAAAGTGAAGCTAAATTCCTACAGAGTAATACCAATGAAACAGAAATATTTGATGTAAAACTACTAATTGCATACATATTTATAAAGAGGCTGTCCTAATTCAACTCAGAGAAAAGATGATTGAAAATGGATGGATACAGAAGGACTTCCAAGGCCCTAAACATCCCATAAGTTCTGTTGAATCCATCATCAGGAGATGGAGGGAATATGGGACATGTGTAGATCTACCAAGAGCAGGCCGTCCTCACAGACTGAGTGACGGTGAAAAAGGAGAACAGACCCCTGGGAGCTCTCTGAAGGAGTTCCAAGCTTCACCAGGTCAGATGGGAGAGACTGTAAATATAACAGCTGTTGTCAAGGTTCTTCACCAGTCTTTCAAAAGTTTGAAAATGGACCATTCATTGACAGTGAGTCTTCTAATCCAGTGCGCCCTATAGTGCGGAAAATACGGTAGTGGCAGTTTTAGCAACTATGTATTTAAAAAAAAAAAATTTTTTATAAAAGTTACCTCCTGCAGCTTTAAGGTGACGTAACTCCTACCTTGTCTGAAAAAGTGTGATGAAACCTCTATCAACCTTGTTGCAAAGAAATGCCTGAAAACCTAAAAGAATTGGAGCAGCTCTGTAAAGAAGTCAGAATTCCTTCACAGAAGCATGAGAGCCTGATGAGGTTTCTTTTAAGTTACAGCAGCCAGTAACGATGGTACGAGCTACTAAATCCGAGGTAGTTGTTTGGGCACGTGGTTCCAGATTTGTTTAGGTTAATAATGACACATGTTGTTTCATTTACCTAACTGTAACACCTATTTAGGACCGGATTACGTGCTTTTTTTTTGTTTCTATACATAAAACCTGACGGCACAGGATGGGCTCCTGTTACAGCACGTAGTCAAGTGTGTTCACCACCTGAAAACATGTCACACTCCAACATATTTAAAGTGAATCCTGTCTGCAGTGTTAAGTTCTAAACTTATTAGATCAAACATTGTCTTATAAGCTCAGACTTCAGGGTGTTTCATTGAGTCTCTTCTGCTCCTCAGGCTCGTCGGTGCCGTCTCCATCCCTCCCATCGTCGTCCAACTTCAGGCCAGCCTTCAGCGACTTCGGGCCACCTTCTATGGGTTTCGTTCAGGTGCGAGTCCGACACACCCACACTCACAAACCTCGGCTCAAACGAGAGTTTCTCAGGGGGCCGGAACACCTGAGGTCATGCGTGTTTTTTTTCAGTCACGTTGCAGACGTGATTATTAGGGTTAAAGCCATGTGACTGGCAAACAGTTGAACAGTGTCTCATCTAACCAGATGCGTGACGCTGTAGCTTTTAGGGACAAAACGCAGCGTTCCAACTGAACGCTCGTACCCTGGTCAAACCAAACGCATCGTCTGAGAGCTTCAGACCTTTAAAAGTAGTTGCAGAGAGAGTATATCTCGAGCTGTCTGACGTCGCACCGTCTGCAGTCGAGGTTAACTACAGGAAGACTGCTAGCTGCCTCGGAGGTAGTTTGACTTGTCAGGGTCTTTTTTTTTTTTTTTTACTGTGGAGTGATGGACTCCAAATAGTTTGAAAATCGGCAGCAACTATCGCTTTTTCACAAGGCTACTTTGAATCTGCCTTGTTAGGAGTAGGTAGTGTGTGTGTGTGTGGTGTTAGAGAACTTTAGAATGGAACAAAGGTTTCAGTAAAGTACTCTGTTTGGCAGAGGATGCTTTCATGTATTTGTTTTTTATGTTACCTCTCTGCCTACTACCATGCTTTAAGACAAAAACTTAAGTTTTTACACATTTCTGCACAAATGCAAAATTATATAAACGTATTGAGTCACCAGTACTTCATATGAGATGTTTTTGTCTGAAGAATTCATTCTGCATAAAGTCAAACTGAGGGTTTGGTTTGAATTTAAATCAAGAAGCTTGAACTACATCCTGCACTGAACTGGTTGCACGGCCACTCGCTTAGCGTGAATAAATCTGCTTCTCATATGTAACCCATCCTGATGGATCTGTTTTTTCTCCCCCCCTCAACATTAAACATCAATGGAACCCCCTCCCACAGCCTGTGAAAGTGTCCCAAGGCTCCACCTACAGCGAGCTGCTGTCCGTCATCGAGGAGATGAGCCGTGAGATCAGGCCTACGTACGCTGGGAGCAAAAGCGCCATGGAGAGGCTAAAGAGAGGTACTTTTTTCTTATAACCCCGTTGCCACTCGTTGTGTCGGCTCCGTACGGTTTGTCCTCCTCTTCACTGAAAGGTCTTTGTCTCCGTCTCACCCAGGTATTATCCACGCCCGAGCGCTGGTCAGAGAGTGTCTTGCAGAAACGGAGAGAAGCGCTCGCACATAACCCTTTCTGAAGAATCCCCTCATCCAACGCTCTTTCCTTTTTTTTTTTTTTTTTTAAGCAGCCTGCCCTCATAAGTCCCATTGGATATTTTTCAATTTTTCAACGAATCTCCCCCCCTCCTCCTCATCCACACCTCACGCTTTCATTGTTGGCTTTCGCCGATGCGCTTTGTCCCTCCGTGTTCAACGTTTAATGCATTTCACCAAATTCATTTAGTCGGCGTCAGATTTCCTGCGCGACCTCGAGCTTTCTGGAGAAAAAAAAAAACCCAACAATTTTTGTACTTTATTCTAGGACTGAGTGGAGTTTCAGCTCATTGAATCGAGCTCTCGGTGGAAAAAAACGTGCCACACGAGTTAAAAAAAAATCCAAACTTCAAACTGCACCACCCCCTTCTCGTTTTTCCTCCGAACATCTCTGTTGTTCACACATTTTGTCGCACGAGCTCGCGTTAGATTCCTCTCATTCCCAAGAACTTTTTGCATCTCAAGTCGGTTTGTTAGTAAAGAAATTTTGTAAACCAGATTTTTGCAGTTCGGTATGTATATCTTAATAAATAAGGTAAAAAAAAAAATTAAAATACGCTTCTCCTCTTGTTTGACCGGAGTTCAACGGATAGGTGCTGTTTGCTAAAATTATTTTACTTTGACTTTCTCTAAAACCTTTCATGACAAATAATGCACTTTTATCTCACCAGTACAAATCAGAAAGCTGCAAAATATTCAAAGGATGAGTAAGTTTTTGGTCTTTTTCTTAACATTTAATCATACATATCTGGATCAGCCGCTGTAGGAGGACACTGATCAGGTTTGTATTTATTAAACTGGGTTAAATAAAGCTTCAAAGGCCAAATAAGTGTGGGGATAAACGAGTTTATTGGTTTGGTTACATCACAACCAGGCTAACATTTACTGATGGACTCTAGTAATAAACAGCTCCTCCTGAAGCATCTTCACAACGACAACATAACGGTGGCGTTTAGATACTTGAATACACACGAGAGAGGAAAAAAAACAAAACAAAACATATGGAAAAGCAAAGACGACACAAGTCCTCGTGTTCCTCTCAGTGATTGCCGCAGAACGGTTCTCTCCTCACGCGCCGCTGCAGCTGTGGCCGGAGTGACGAGTGTCCCGAGCAGACGATGTGGAGGGGAGAAATAAAGCGTTTCCTGCTTCGACATCGAGCGGCGATTTACAAGCAGCTTTCACAATTATATGCTAGCTCCGGGAAGGAAAATATTCAGAACCTATTGCTTACAGGAGCCTGTTTCTTTGGTTATAAACAAATAAAGATTAATTCATTTTGAAGCAAAACGGGAACTTGGGTTTTTATAAAACTGCTTAGGTTTACAACCTACTCACCAAAACCTTATATGTATGGATCCCTATGAGGCTAAATAATAAATACAAAAACAGGAAGTGTTCCCTTAAAGTGAAAAAAAATAAAATGCTGCTCTGCATTAATGATTCTGTAGGGGGGGATGGAGGGCCTCCAATCAGAGCCACAGCTTCACATTTCGAAACAGTGAATTCAGAGGACTGGGAGAAAACAAACAAACAAATACAAAAATGTAAATGAAAAGCTGACGGTGTCAGCATGCGTTTGTCTGAATGGGAGCAGATTGGCAGCATGTTTGGCTTAAGTGCACAGATAGAATCAAAACACCAAGAGTGTCGTCTTCTCCGTCCTGAAACCCGCCGATGGTCCTCCAGTCCGCCTCAGCCCTGCGAGGAGGAGGAGATGAGCTTCACTGAGCGTTTCGATCCGAAGCTTATAAATGCAGCGGGACACAGACGCCGACGCGGACTCACCGTGGTGGCGGCGGCCGGCCGTGCGTTGTAGTCGAACAGGCCTTTGTAGCGACCCTTCTCCTCCTGCTGCTTGGAGCGCAGCTTCTCCTCCATGGCCCGCAGCTCTTTGTTCACGGACGCCTCCAGGGACGGGTCCAGCTCCAGCACCTTGGCGAAGTCCGCCCGAGCCTCCTTCTCGTTCCACACGGCCGCGTGGGCTTTACCCCGCTTGTAGTATGCCTTCACGTTATCTGGAAGAAACGCTCGAAAGTTTAACGGACACTGCGCGCGATGTGAGGAACTGCGGCGTTTAATTAGGTAAAGAAAAGCCTACAAAGAAAGACCTCGGACAGAACGATCACATTTCCCCCATCTGTTCGGAGATTCTAAGAAAAACGTCTGAAAACATTTTAATTTGAGTTTGAGGCACAGATGTTAATTCAGCTGACGTGAAATGAAACAACATAAAAATGGAGAGGCTGTAAGAAAGATGCCCAGTTCTACCAGAGCTGCTGCTGGTGAGGAAAGGTGGGTTTTAAAGGACAATTAAAAGTTCAAATAAACCAATAAAGGCAAGGTAATCACTTTGTTTGATAATCCTAGGCTTGATTGGTGTCTTGTTATGCTTTCTGATACCTTGAAATAATGTTTTTAACCATCAAGCTTATCTATCCTGAAAAATATAATTGTTTTGTTAATGTTTTACTGGGGAAAATGGTAAAAAATGGCACAAAAATAATTATTAATAAATTAAAAAGACATAAATGGATCCCTGAAAACTAACCATCTGAGTTCCTTTTTACACCCAAACTGATTCCAGATCTCTGAATACAGATATCAGATTCAAAATGAAAGTCACGACACAACCTTACACATTGTTTTGGTTTGTCTTTTTCAACCTGCAGCTACCGATGAGTGACTAATTACAGAGTAAGCATAAAGTCTGACATCCCAAGAAACGCTCATCTGCGGTAGGGACAAACAAGGAAAAAAAAAAAAAAAAAAAAAAAGAGCCTCACCTTCATACTTGAAGACCAAGGAGGAGCAGTGCTCGATGACTTCATAGTACTGGCCCTGCTGTAAGAGGCACTGACAGTAGTTCAGAAGTAGCGGTGTGATCATCAGGTCCAACTTTATCCAGCCTCCGTCTCCAGGATGCTCCTGAATGAAAAAAAAAAAGCCACACAGAGGGGTTAGTTGGACTGCAATCTTTTCGAGCTCACTGCCCCGAGGATCACGCGATAGACGAACTGTCCTCCGACCTTCATCTGCAGGTTTTTGAGGCAGGCTATGGCGTTGTAGTACTTCTCCGAGGCCTCCTTAACTTTGCCTTGTTTGAAGAGCATGTTGCCCTCCTCGTGGATCTGGGGCACGAGGTCCAGCTTCTCTTGGTCGCTCATGGCCCACATATCTAGCTGGTAGGAACCGGGGGGAAGAACCTGAGCGGGTGAAGGCACGGGGAGACGTGAAGCAACAGCAGGTCGATCAGCTGTTCAAAACATGTCACTCTTTAGGTTGATTTTTGTGCTCCCTCTGTATTTTCCTATTCATGGAACTGTGTACTTGGCTTCAAGATCCTACTTACTCGAAAAATAAAAGTTTCACAAACTAAGTAATTGCCACAGTATCCAGCCTGCTAAAGAGGCACCCAAAATTAAGCCTCAGTTACATGCATATACAAACTAAAAAGCACTAAAGTTTATTTTTCTTCAGCTGTTCCCTTTTCAGGGGTCACCCACCACAGCGAGTCATCCTCCTCCATCTAACTGTGTCTTCTGTGTCCTCTCACCTCACTCCAACTCCCTCCATATATCTCCTCTTTGTCTTTTTCCTGGCAGCTGCATCTCTAACATCCTTCTACCAATATAGCCATTGTCCCTCCTCTGAACATGTCCAAACCATCTCAGTCTGGCCTCTCTAACTTTATCTTCCAGTCCTTCAACCTGTGCTGTACCTCTGATGACCTCATTCCTAATCCTGTCCATCCTTGTCCCTCCCAAGGCGAACCTCAACATCTTCAGCTCTGCCTCTTCCAGTTCTGTCTCCTGTCTTTTTGTCCGTCCCGCTGTCTCCAAACCATACAACACAGCTGCTCTCACCACTGTCTTAAAAACCTTTCCTTTGACCTTTGCTGCCACCCTTTTGTCCCAAATCACTCCTGAAACTTTTCTCCATCCACTCCATCCTGCCTGGACTCTCTCCTTCACCTCTTTACCCCACTCCCCGTTGTCCTGGACAGTCAACCCTGAGTCAGTCCTCAGAGAGTGACTCTTTACAGCTCACCTCCAGCAGCTCGATGGTAAAGACGAGAGGCTGTGGGTTGGCCTGAAGTTGATCCAGGTCTCCGTGTCCTAAGGAGTGGTGGGAGTGGATCTGAGCAATGCCGCAGCAGTGCCTCTGGCCCTCCAGAGGGTCCTTCCCAACGCTGATGTTTCTCAGCGACTGGGACACGAGCGGGTACAGAGCTGTATGCTGAGGAGCAAAGGCAGACGGGCGTAAAACAATCGGCAGCACAGAGGTAGATCAACACCTCAGCTAATGCACCATCACCAGCTTCCTCACCTTGGTGTCGCAGGTAAATTCTGCTATCTCGCCTTGTTTCATAGAGATGACTACTCTTTCCCACACAGCCAGTTTGAACTTCTTGCCCAGGATGAGCTCCATAGGTTTGCTGTTGCCCCCCATGGTTCTGGAGTCATCCAGCACCGTGCCATCACACAAGCTGGTGCGGTAGTGAAAGATAACCTGAAATAAGAATATAGAAGTAGATAATAGGCATACAATCACGCAGGCTCGTTAGCGAAAACAAGCACAGAAGATTAGCGCAGCAGAGAGCAAAAAACCCCCACAAAAATACACTTTTCCGACAGGCCTAGTGAACATCCCTACGCCATCTTGGTCTGACCAATCACAACAACGGACAACTGATTGACATGGCAAGCCGACGAATCAAAATGCCCAAACACTTCTTCCCCACCCACTGCTTTTCCATCAGGAAAAAAAAAACATAAGAGCAAATATTGACATATTCACACTAAATTTAATATTTTATCATCTTAACAGCTGTTAAATTCTATACTCCCTTTATATAGACCAAACACGCTTGGTATAAAGCTCACCAAGCCAGACGTGTTTCGATGTTTTATCCAGATTTTTTTCTATCGCTGATAGCATTTAGCTAACGCGTCTCGTCGCGTTGTTGTTTTTAATTTTCTGGACAGCGGGACGGAAACCATTCAGTCGCCGACAGTGTCTTATTACCTTGGTTCCATGCGGGAAGGTCGACAGCTCTCCTTTACCGGGACTTATCAGTTTCTTTCTGATTCCCTCCTCGAGAAGCTTGCGTGCCTCTTCCTCCATCCTTAAGCGTTTACGGAAACGAACGATGTTTGCCGAAGCGAAGCCGGTTGTTTCGTAAGACGTTACGTCCCCGGAGCGTCTGACGTCACCACACAGCAGTCTCCACCACTGTGGCTATGGGTTTATACATGGATTTGATCAAATATACAAAATAGTTTTAGATATAACAAAGTGACCTGAAAAAAAACGTTTCATAACACAAGTACTATAAAAGTACACTATTCCTGTATTCTATAAAGGAGTATACAAGCACATATAAATCTGTGCAAAAGTAGTAAGCCATATATATATATATATATATATATATATATAGATAGATATATAGACACTGATTGTTGAACCTCACTTGTAAAATCAATCCAGTTTTTATGTAGTTTTGCAAAGCTCACACTTTTTTTCTTCCCAGAACCTTCTTGTAGAACACGAGGAAAGATGTGGCGACCGAATAGTCAAGATTAAATCAGAGAAGAGCCGTTGGAAGGCCATGTTCTGCTATAAAAATGTGACATTTCCAGACAAGCGTCTTGAATCCAGGCAAAATGCTTCCCTGACAACCAAATTAACTCGAGACGAACGAAAATATACAAACACCTTTATTGAAATTTCACAGACATTATTCACACAACACAAAAACCACAGGTGAGACCATTTGTCGTGTTATTTTTGTGTGTAAACAAACAGCTTAGTTAGTTCAATTAGTGGGAAAATAGTCAAAGCACTGAGTGGTTCAAGTAGCAGTGGTCATTACAATGATTCAACAAACAAAAACAACAAGAACGTGACAGTAAAATTTAATACAAGTGACAAAATACTATTCAGTTCAGTAAAACAAACACAGAAAGGGAGTGTCAAATGTTGTGTCATTTCTCAAAGTAAGGCAGGTAGAACAGCCTGAAGCCTCTTCTGCCCCGGACAGCGCAGCTGATGTAGATCACGTGGTACACTGGGGGGTAAATAGGACAAAAAGGTGCGTTTAGAGCCAATTTAAAAGCCGTGAGAGAATTTGGATAAAAAAAAAAAAAAAGGTCAATTTACCTCCAGGGATAAAGAGAAGGAACCCAGGTATGAAGAAAATGGCACTTGAGACATCTGCAGAGACATTTTTATCAGAGGAGTCACCAACACAAGCCTTTTAAACAAGGACTTTTCACTCTTTTTTTCTATTTGCAACATCATTTACATTACCACTTAGCACTAATGGCATTATTTAGCACGCCACTGTGATTGCATTAAAGTTTGTTTTTATTTATTTATTTTAGTTGGAGGCTACAGCAGAGCAGAACCATTTGTGTGTGTTTTAGAGCAGATAAACTAGAAAAGTCCTTTTGTATAAACAAAAAGTCTTGACTAAATGTGAGCAGGAAGAGACAATAATTTAACATCAGAGAATTTCAGGGCAGAAAGGCAAGCGTGTACTGTAGACGAGGACAGCCTGGGGTTTCAAAGTTCAGCTGGGGACTGTCCCTTATAAAAGACAAAGACATAAGGAGGATCACCTGAAATTTTAGGACAAAAATAACAAGGGAGAGCACGACTGTGTGAAACATGAAGCGTGTACCGCAAATCGTTTACAGCCCCCCCCCCCTTTTTGCCTTTTGTTGTTACAAAGTGTGTTTTGAAAAGGTTTGGGTTTGTGCCGAGCTGGCTGTGCACACGAGGACGAGCCCGAAGACAAACACCGACGGGCTGTGCCCTTCGAGCCCGCCGTCGGCACGGCATCAGAGGGCAGATCGCTCGCAGCAGAAACACGAGTCGCTTCTGCAAAAAACACACCGGCGCGGCCCAAGGTTAAACTCTTCTATGTAAAGAAAAATAAAGACAAGATATATATATATAAAATAAAAGATCCAGAAATACCAAAAACTTTCTCCAGTCGTGCAGCACATAAAAAACAGACCCTGAACCCATCGTTTAGTTAGATCTGAAGTTATTAATCAACCATGAATTCTACCATTTCATTTGAAAACACGTGGCTACATCAGCTGCCTGCTCCTCTACCATGCTACCAGAGGGATCAGACTAATCTCTGGTAAGTAGGTCAAATTCTATCACGACCGTTAAACAGGTCTGAGGTGTGAGCCGAAACACTGACACAGTCCGATTTATGGCCAAAGGTGTCGGCACTGGGTTCAAGCAACAATACAGTGCAGTGTTGCCAGATATACGCTAATTATCGCATTTATATACTGAAGTTTTAGTGTCTATAAGATGTACAATCAATAGTTTTTGAAAAGCCCAAATCTATAATAGTTTTGCCATTCCTGTGCACAGAGAAAAACAAACTAACAACTAGTTTTTATTGACTTAAACACCCACCTATCATTAGAAAGTTCAATCTGATCAGCCAGATGGTGCTCGTCAGGCACCCCCACCACACCCACTCATGCACCCACACACACACACACACACACACACAGAGAAAGTCAAAACACGATCATTTTAAAGCGACAAAACCGTATTGTCCGTTTCTATCTGGCAACCCTGACACCGTGGGTCACATTCCATCAGAGCCATGTTTGTTAGGAAGAACGTTAGCCTCCTTGAATATAAATCACAAACACAACCATAAAGGGAGGCTCGATATTCTTGAGCAGAAGCCATTTTTAAAAGGGGAACACGAGCGTTCAACTCCACGTGGAGCTGTGCTTTTGTGACGCTTCTTGCGGTGCGAAACGTTCAAACATCTTTCGAGTTCGTTAATAAAGACTCTGTTCACACAGAGTACTTTAATATTTGAAAAAGTAAATCAGTAAAACTATATTCACATCCTGGTTCTGTTTATGTTCGGGGAAATAAAACGGAGGAACTTTATTCTCTAAAAAAACACTAACAAATAATCACAGTAAATCAGGATTAGAGCACACATACTACTCCAAAGCATTAGCATTTACCAGAAATAATAATGTAAAAGAAAGTTTTATTTTAGCTCAAGCTAAAAATAAACTGTTAAAATCACCCCCCTCTAATGTTTTGCAGCTTCTTCACACTGGTGGAGGCAAAAATATAAGAAATGACTTTAAACAGGACTTATTTTTTCAAACTCTCGTGTGTGAATAAAAACTCCAGATTCTATCTCTTTGTTTTCCCGTTTCAGCGCCTTTCAGGTAGAGCAGCGGGACAGATGGGCGCTCATGGCCACGTCTCTGCAGCAACAAGTGAACTTTGTCTCTGAAAAAAAAAGTCTGCTGCGGTTTCAGCCCCATCTGAGCGGAGCATGTGACGGAGTCACCGCCGCCGGATCAACCACAGAGAGCAACACCAGCTGGATCCAAACGGGCCTTGTTCGTTTAGAACTGGGCAGAGTGAAAAGCCTCCAAAATAAAGGCGATTTGTAACTTGAAAATGAGCTGAACTCCAAGTGTCTTTTACCCCCCCAATCTGTAACCTGGACGCTGAAGGAAAACATCGATTTGTTTGCCGTTTGGTCACCAGCTTGTTTTCGTGGGTCGCAATTTATTTTAGCGCGCGTCTTTGTTCCTTTTGGCTTTAAACGCGGCTGGACTAACAGTCCGATTGCGCAACTCGCAAAAACAAAAATGGACGGGTGTGTGTGTGTGTGTGTGTGGGGAGCTTCCTTACCTGCGTTTGGGTTCAGCTGTATGACGACTCCTGTGAAGATGAGAGCTGCAAGAGGCAGAAAAGAGGAAAATTCAACTATTAAAACGGTGACTTATATATAGATATATATATAAATAAATGATGTGAAAGTTCTCGGAAACATCAGGGTTTTTGTTTTGTTTAATCGATCTGTGAGAGGACAAGGTTCAGAGAGCAGCAGATGTCCCGGACTCAACACTGAGTAAACTAGGTGGCGTAAAACTGCACATTAACACGGAGAGGTTAATATTAAAACCGCTAAAAGAACGTTTTAAACCGCTCTTTACAGAGTTCCTGTGCTGTGCCTACAAGTAACCTTATACCGCTTCATTCTAAATCTATTTATGTTTATTTCTCTTTAAATAAAGTGAAATTAGTTAAAAACAATAAGAAAAAAAGAGTCCAGTGTTGCTTAGAAATGTTATAAAAGTAGAATATTCTGTATTTTTGCTCGAGAGTGAGCTAAAACATCGTCCTGTTTTCACATTAGCACCAACAGTAGACGTATTGGAACTAATGTGAAAATAAATAGAATTATAAGGGGCGTAACGAACCATCTAACACAGGTTCTACAGCCAGACTCTTATTGTTTGTGTTACTTGCTAACCAACATAGGCCTATTAACGATATACTGCCTGTGCAAAAGTTTTAAATCACCCCTATTGTTATATATATATATATATATACACACATACATGTTTGCTTCCAAGCAGTCAGACTTTCATCTTGTTCAATAGTTATTCAAGTTTTTCTTTGGGCAGCATGACGGCTTAGTGTTTAACACTCTTGCCTCAAAGCAAGAATGTCCTGGGTTTATGCCCCGGGTCGGGCCTGGAGTCTTTCTGTGTGGAGTTTGCATGTTTTCCTCGTGTTTGCGAGGGTTTCCTCCCTCAGTCTAAAAACATGCATGTTAGGCTGCCTTCAGGCCTCCCTTGAAAAAGAGATCTGAGACCTCAATGGGACTTGCCTGGTTAAATAACGGGTTAATAAATAAATAAATAACTTTGGCTCCTTCTGGACTTATTTTTCTGTCCAGCTCTCGTACCGGAGTGTGCGGTGAGTGCTTCAAAACAACAAGGAACGTGAAACAAGTGGAGGACAAAGGAGGCTTACAGCAGATGGACAGTATCTGAAAGTCATGTATTTTAGGGAAATAAAAATCTAACAAAGGGACCTAAAGGATGTCTCGTCCTTCAGCTGCTCATCTACTGTTTGACCAGTGTTCAGAAAAAAACTCTTTGGGAGTCAACTAGTTGGTGACAAAGTAATTCTGTGTTATTATTGGTAACTTTTTTAGATCTGGCTAGGAAAATTGGAACAATTTGTGTCTTTGTGACAGGCTGCAGATAACAAAGTGCCTAAACAAAAAAAATAGAAATATTCTTGGGAAAACAAACAGACAGTGGATTGAAAACAAATACAAAAGCAGCCAAAGGCAAAAAAAAAAAAAGAAAAACAATTAAAGAACCTTCAGAAAGCCTGAAGAACTGATGTTTAAGATACCTTTAAAAGAGTAAAAGTCTGAATATTCGGAAGCTACATTAAAAGAATTAAGGGACTTTTGCACAGTATTGTTCATAAACAGGTGTTGGTTTGAGAACTTTTAAGCAAAACTGCAGTAAATGTTGCTTAAACAGCCGTGATTAAAGCATACTTATTAAACAGCAATCGTGTTGTTTTTTCATTTGTTCTATGATTTTTAGTAATAAAATCTGCTATTTTCTAAAAAAAAACAACATCTGCCGAACTGCACAGAGACTACTGAAAGGGCAAACCTGGCTTTTAATTTCACTTGTTTACATAAATTAACTGCCCACAGATCTGCAGCGTTAGATAGTTTCCTGATATTATATATATATATATATATAAAAAAGGTATAATTTTCCTTTGTCTACTTTTAGGAGGCGCATTAAAACTTAAAAATCCATCTGATGTGATTCAGACTCACCGAGTCCAGTGATGAGGAGGAGGAACGAGGCGAGAACAACTCTCCTGTTCTTCTTCACCAGCGGATGGGACACCCACCTGAGAGACACAGTTTTCCATGCACCTGTTTGTTTCTCTGTGTGTTGGCGTATGTGGATATGTGTGTGTGTGTGTGTGAGAGAGAGATGGATGCTTCAGCTTACCCACAGCAGTGTGCAGAGAGCTGCGTGACCGAACTCAGCGTGCTGAAGGACCACTGGGAGCTGCAGTAGGACAGAGTTGCGGGGTCGCTGCGGAAGTGAAGCACAAACACGTCTCCTTTCACACTCGACCGATAAACACACACTAAAGAAAAAGAAAAAAGAAAAGCGGCGGCCCTCGCTTGCAGAACCCACCTGATTTTGAAGAAGTTGTTGAAGGAGGAATTGCTGTTGTTGCCCAGGGCATCTTCATTTTCCAGGTTCTGAAAAAGCAGCAGGCATCACCGAACAACCCGTCATAACTTACTGAACAAGATGTGTGTGTGTGTGTGTGTGTACCTGATACTTCAGGTTACTGTGCTCAGGGGAGCCTGTGGCGGCAGGCGACGGGTGAGACTGAGGCTTGGAGAACGTCAGAGGGCCAAACGTCATCTCCCCGTCCCTGTCCCTGTCCTTATCCCTGCCCTTCCAGCCATCTGCCTCTCCATTGGACACGACCCCCTCCTCGTCTCCTTCGTCGTCCAAGACAAAGGCGTCGTCGATGGTGAACTGCGCCGCCATCGCTCCGGCGGCGTTCGCCTCCTACGCCTTGGGGTCGTCTCACTTGGCTGTCACTGGCGCGCGCGGGGAAACACACAGATCAGAGTTACAGGTTTGAGCCTGTTCCGTGTTTTCAACATGTCTTTTCAAACTGCGGCGGAGATGAAACGAGACGACGGAACATCTTTGCCGTAAAGGAAACGGCGAGTTAAAATTCAATGTCATGAGGGGAGCCACACAGATGGGTGGACGAGCATGTCTGTCATCACCGTTTATAATACTGAGGTCGGCGGCATTTGTCCCCGGATTTGAGCTGTTTTTTATTACATACAGTATATAGTTGTCCTTTGACCGGACAGCTGTTAGCAGATGATATATAACAACTCACAGATGGGAGATGTCTGATATTCACAGGCCTGTGCTGGGAACTGACTTATAAACTTTATAGTTTTATAACATTGTACATAACTCTCCCAACATGGAACAACACACACACACAGATATATACACTGTATATAAGAAAAATAAGTATGTTATATTAAGAGGTTGGAGAAATGGATCTTGGTGTTGTATCAGAAATGTATTTTTAACAAGTCTAAATATTCTTGACAAACAATTTATTCACAATTTTAGGTTCTATAGAAGCAGACTAAATCAATATTTTGTTATTTAGTTTTGGTTGTTATGTAAGTTTGACGCTGGTGATCAGAAAAGCTGACAGACCATAACAGTGTTCTTTGTTCTTTATAAATAAAGATTTATTCAAAACGCTAAAATTCGTTTTAAAGTGCGCGCGCGTGACTATCAGGAGCTAAATAAACTTGCCGGGAGCCGAATTTTTTTGTCATAAACCCAACCACCCCCTTCTGCTGAGTTTAAACAGTGAACAGTAGGAAACATGGATTAAACGGACTCGGTTCTGTGGGTTTAATCGGACCGAGCCGCGACGATACACCCCCCGGCTAGCTGGCTCTGCTGTCCTCCTTCCGCTAGCTAATCAGACGAGCAGGAGGAGAGAAAAAAAAAACTTACTGTCGTCTTCGGAAAATCTTTTCTCCGCCGAGGTGAAACTTGGCCCGAGGTTGCTAGAGAACCAGTCGTCACATATCGACACCCTTTAAGGCGACGTAGCAAAAATAATTCTGAGATTAAACCTTATATTTCTGTTTACTCTGCTTGAACGTGGAGAAAAGAGACGGACTTCTTCAGAAGTTTCCTCGCTCGACTCTTGATTGGACACGCCTGAATCCGCCCAGCGGGCCGTTGAGCATCGGGCTGTCGAATCGAATGTCGATCTATCGATCGATCCTCTAGCTCCAACTACTGTGGGCCCCCAGACTTTTAAACGGCACAAATACTCTAACACAGAGTGTCAAACACCTTAAACACAGTAGTTCTACTGACTAAGTTCACTTCTTTTTTTAGATGTTATCAGAGGCTGCCTGGCTGCACACTGAACCAAGCAGGAAAAGCTCAGCAGAGGAAATCACCACCACTGAAGGAAAACTGCAAACCACTGATGTTTGCAAAAACCTGAGCAGATAAGAAACATCCTGTATGAGGTCAAACACTGGGACTGGATCTTCTGCAGGGCGCCAGTCTGTCTTCTCTTCAGGAACACTGATATTTACAACTGATTAGTGACATTTATGCACCATCGCCTTCTCTTGGTTATGTTTAACAGAAAACTACTTACTAGAATGTTATGGCAGAAATGGATCATAGTTCTAAACTCCCTTCATCCCTGGCATGTTGAATAATAATATTAATATTAACAATAAATACTGTTGAATCTGATACACTCAGTTTATTCTGAACAATCAATTTTCTGCCAAACATGCAGTGTGAATGTTGAATGACTCCTGAAATCTGTTAAACAATACATTTTGGCCAAATCAAACAGACCAGAAGCTAAAATCAGCAAAATAATAGCTAAAAGCTAAACTTGGCAAACCACAACTACTAGCTAAAATGAGCAGAACAGTGGCTAAAAGCTAGAATTAGCTAAACTGTAGATCAGACTTAAAATAGCAGGACAGAAGGTAAAACCTAACAGAAGCCTAAGACCAAAACAGAGGAATGCTGAAACAGATTTCAGAGAACAATCCTTCTTCAGGAAAAAAAAAAACATCTCAGTGTGTTTCTGTGAGGAGTGTTTGTAAAAAAAGTTAAGTAATTAAAAAAAAGTTTCAAATATTGAAAGTCATAGTGTAGTGTGTTGGGGGCTCTCCTGCTTGGTGCTGGGTGGTTTCTCTGCTGGGGGCTGGTGTGGGCACTGGGCCGTTCGGGGGGTCAGGTCCCAGGCTTGGCTTGGTGGGAGGTGGTGGCATGGCTGAGTTGGGAGGGCTGGTGCCCTGCGTCTCTTTGTCCTGGGGGGCTGCTGACCCTGTGCTTCACCGGCGACCTACCTCTGTGCGGCCTCTTTCTGCTCCTGGGTGCTGTAGATGGCGGCCTTCTACTGTTCACTGCACTTTTTTAACTGTGGATCTCCAGGTGGCACACTAGCACATATACACCCACATAACATTAACACATTTTTTAATTAAAAAAAAATATATATATATGCAGTCAGTCTTTCCGTCTTTCTGTTATACATCTGCTTACCCACCCACCCCCCACACACACCTTCATGCACTGATTCACAAACAGTCCTGATGGTTGAAGGTCATACAAACAGGTTACTGTTACAAAAATTAATAAATCATGCCTTTAAGATTCTCATCTTGAGATATCCTTATTGCAGAGCAAATCTGTTCTGGCACACATAGGCAGCCATCTTCTCTATATGGTATGCCTGATATGTCATAACAGGACAAACAAACAAACAGAAAAAAAACCTCGTAGCACACTGTTCCCAACGGAGCCAAACTCTTTGTTATGTGAACGGCAGGAATGCTAACTCAGCATTCAGGCAAATAGTACTAACTGCGTAATAACTTATGTGAGCATATATTTATTTGATCTATATTTATTCACCGGTTCCTAAAAGCTTTCAGGTAGACAAGCTGTGAAATATAAAACACGCAAGCACATAAAACAGCTGCAGTAGAACATTTAATCGGGTTTGTCATGTAGCTTATATTGAGGGATGAATGTAGAGAAGTATAGCTTTCTACTGGCGTACCTTCAAGGAAAAAAAAAAAGTCATTTTTGATTAATTTATATTGCATTTACATTGCACTTTTAGACCCGCATAATCACGCTGACAGAAAGACTTTTCAGAATAAAACATCTGGCTCTCTGTCAGCGAATAGATACTTTAAAAGCCTTTTATTTAAAATATGCAAATAAAGTCAAAGATGACATTGCACCGTGCCTTTTCACTATGCAAATATACTGTAACTACAACAAATATTTAAGCACATGCAAGTATCTCAGACACACCAACAGATCTGCAGGAAAGCGAAGGGCAGACGGGCTGCAGGGCGACAAAGTGATGGATTAGCTGAACGAAACACGGTCAGAACCAAGAGCTTCAAATCCGGATCCACATCCGGTTTTCATCAACAAAGCTGTCAAGTTTATCTTGGTAAATGTAAGTGTGTAAAACTGCAGCAGCCATGCAGGATGTTTTCCTGCCTGCTAAGTGACGTCCCACTCAGCGGAGAGGTTCACGATGGGAAAATAAAGCTGCCACTGAGTGTCTCAGTTGGTTTATTAGCGCTCGCTTTTAAATCGAGTCCATTTTTTATTTCTTTTTTTTAAATTCCACAGGCAATTAAAACCCTTCAACTAGTAAACATCATTTTAGTTAAACAGGACTCGGAAAAGCAATTTCTCCAAACACTTGACTGTGACCCTGAACAGGATTAGAGGAATGGATGAAATAATGTTTGTTTGTTTTGTTTTTTTATGGATATTTAAAGTTCATAATTAAATGATCTGTTTGCTTCTTTTTTTTAAAAAATTATGTTTTTTTAAAAAATAAATAAATAAACAAATCAAACATATTTTTAATTTCAGCCTAACTGGCTACAGATTAATTCATCTTTGTTGGCGTAGACAGGATCAGTCAGCCATTTTTTAAAATCCCATGAGTGCGTTACAGACAAACATTTTGCGGAGCAATCTGACCAAATATATCTATAAAACGTTCTGGAAAGTTGGTCCAATTACAATATTATTAGACTTCTGTTGCAGAGGACCAAATTAGCTGTTATTACATGCATAAAAAGAATATTTATTTATATAGTCATTTATTTACACAAGTTCCTTCTATGAGTTGCTGTGATGTTTCTGAATAACATCAGTTTCACATGTTTGCAGTGAAGCTTTATGTCAAACTTTTGAATTTAAAAAGTGGGACTTTTTGTGTATGGTCACAGAAGATTTTATCATTTTGTTTTTTTCTTTTGTTTTTTTTTACTTCAGGCCATGAACTTCAGCATACATTGGGACGATTCACAGCCGAGTGTGAAGCACCTGGGATGGGAGTCAATTCTTCTAAGTCCAAGGCCATGGTTCTTAACTGGAGATAGATGGGAAGCTCCCTTTGGATCGGGAATGAGTCTTTGCCTCAGTTAAAGGAGTTGAAGTATCTGGGAGTCTTGTTCACAAGTGATGGTAGGATGGAGTGGGAGATGGATTGACGGATCGGGGCCTTAGCCGCAGCAATGAAGGCATCGCTTCGATCGGTCATGGTGAAGAAAGAGTTGAGTCAAAAGGCAAAGCTCAGGATTTACTGGTCTGGCTACATTCCAACACTCACCTATGGTCATGAGGTTTGGATCATGACCGATAGAACAAGATACAAGTGGCTGAAATGAGTTTCCTTCGTAGGGTGGCTGGGCTCAGCCTTAGAGATAAGGTGAGGAGCTCAGTCACCCAGGGGGAGATCGGAGTAAAGCTGCTGCTCTCCCTCATTGAAAGGAAATCAGTTGAGGCGATTCAGGCATCTGATTAGGATGCCTCCTTGACTCCTTTGGAAGTTTTCTGGGCATGTCCCACTAGAAAGAGACCCCAAGGCAAACCGAGAACTCGCTGGAGGGATTATGTTTCCTCTCTAGGCTGGGAACGCCTTGGGATCCCTCAGAAGGAGCTGGAAAGTGTCACCTGGGAGTGGGATGTCTGGGTTTCTCTCCCAGACCTGTTGCCTCGGTGACCCAACCACAGATAAGTTGAAGAAGAACTAATAAACACAGCTCCGTCTAACTTTCAGACCGAGCGGGCACCAATAACCCATCTGACCCTGCACTACAACACTGAGAACGGGCGTAACGACGTGCCTCTGTCGTCCTCCGGCAAAACGGCAAAACGGAACGCCACGAAACAAAAAACACAGGCCGGAGTGTGAATCAATCTGGCTTTAGTATTTGGTTGCCAGCAAGCGAAAATCATGTGATTTCCAGCAAGTCAGAAGACCTGCGTTGTGCAAACAAAGATCCCCAAAACCAACAATGCCAAATCAGTCATTGTCAGTCACAGCTCAGCTCAGAGGCGCAGACAGTCAGAGGTGGTCTGGGTGACAGAGAAGAAATACTGATAAACCAAATAAATAATAAAAATCAATCCCACGACTGAATCTGGGAACTTGGAAACACAATAACGGTGAGTTTGTTTTATCTCCTTTTTGCTGACTATCGAACATATCAGAAGAAACGCTGCTGATTCCATGTAGTGTCAGTAAACATCAGTATTTATACTGATGCTGTAAACATCAGTATTTTATCTTAGTTTTACATTTTATTTGACGAGTCTCTGACCATGCTAACATAGATGGTGTGTAAAGTGGTCATGTTCAGACGGTTTTAATGCTGAAGGATCTCAGTTCTCCACAGATTGCGACACATATTGATCTGTTTCCAGGCTTGGTGCCACATTAATTTTGTAATAATCTCCCCCCCTGCCCCTCCACAGATGAAGCAGCGGGCCTTAGTTTGCCTTTTTCTGCAGCTCACTTTTGAGGTAAAACCTGACAATTGTGGATACTCGGTCATAAATCTGATCCCTTTTCTTATAGTGCTTGATATGTCTCTTCTCTCTGTCTCTCTCTGTGTCTTTCTTTCAGCTCTTCTCGTGCACGACCATCTGGATGTTGCCGGGCTCCTCGGTGGACCTGCCCTGTTTCTTCCCGCCGAGTTACTTCCCTGATCCGAACATCACCTGGACGTTCAATGGCAGTGGTTTTTGTTTATGTTGTCTCAGATTTCTCGCAAATTCCACGGTTGCATACACGTTAAAAGGCCTAACATTACGCGAATGGACGGATGCCGTCCACGTCCTTTCGAGCTAAAATCTCACGCTGAGAAATGGCCGACTCAGAGCCGTTCTGGTTAAACCTTTGAAACAACCTCACTCGGGGTACGCGCCGTAAATGACTCTCAGCTACTCCCACATCGAGTTTTCAGCTCAGGGAAGGAGAGCTGACCGAGTTGTAGCCATTTCTGTGATGGCTGAGGTCGTTACGCTGTAGTGGCCATTTCAAACCAAGTTCCATCCATCCGTCCATTTTCTTTACCTGCTTCTCCGTTCTGGGTCGCGGTCAAACCAAGTTGATTTCAAACATTAACCAGTTGTAGAAACATCAACAACATGAACGTCCAGCTATTTAGTTTCTGAGAGTTTCAGTAGAACCCAGGGGATCATGAAATTATGGGAGATCTTTATTTAGGATTGTGGCGGGCGAGGCGTGGGCGATGTGCATTCCTTCGAGGAATGGTAGGCCTTTGTATTCTTGTATTTTGTTATTGTGTAAGAAATACATTTATCACTTGTACTTGATATTAATCTGTGTGTGCGTGTTTGCAATTTCAGGACAAACTATACAGGCTGCTCCTCCAACATCTGGCTCAGCTCAAGTAATAAAAGAAGGTCTCTATATCTCAATCTCGCCTGTAACTCCGGCCAGCGAGGGCGAGTACGTGTGTTTGGCGAAAGTCAATAACGTGGAGGTGATAAAAACATACAACTTGACCGTTTGTAAGACGTTGTTTTCTTCTATTAAACACGTTCGTAGCAGATAGCAAGACCCTCGAACATGATAAAAGTAACGGATTTGGTTGTTGTTGGGTTTTTTTCTTCCCGCAGACTCGGTTCGCAATACTATTAAGGCGCCTGCGGGCTCCGACGTGTACCTGCCGTGCTACTTCTCGTCCTCCGGCCCATTTGAGGAGAACGCGCTGTGGTTCAAAGAGACCGGGGATGGCAAAAGGAAAGAGCTGAAACCTGGGAACGACTTCCCAGAAAATGAGAAACTGTTCCTGCTTTATCCCGAGGACCAAGATCAGACCATCATCCTCAAAAGTGCAAAGTCTGAGGACTCCGGGGTTTACAGCTGTGAATCCGCTGAGGGGGAGAGGCTCCACACTATACAGCTTATTGTCAAAGGTATCCTTCATTTAAGCAGGAAAAACTCATTGAGATTTAAAAAAAACACTCTTTTTTTTCCTAAACGTCTCTCGTACGCTCCCTCTTTATTCCCACGCTTTCAAATGAAAACAACAGTCTCAAAAAGACCTATTTCTTTACATTATCCTATTTGCATTTCACTTTTAAGAGCTGATATATCATTGAGAGCTGGTGGATGAGTTGCACAAAATGAAAAAACAAAAACGGATTTCATTTCAGATGCTCCCACCCATTCATGCAAGGAGTTCAACAGAACGTCGGAGGTCTGCAGGGAGGAGGACAGGCGCACAGCTGGGCCCATCCTGCAAGAGTCCATGGCAGAGTTTTCCATGAAGCTGTACTCTCACCTCAAGGATCAGCATCCCTCCAACAACCTGCTCTTCTCTCCTGTCAGCATCGGTGGGATTCTTTCCCATTTGTTGTTAGGTAGGCAAAGGCAACTCATTCTTTCCTTGAAATGCCGTGATTTTTCGTTGTGACAAAGGGAGAAGCCAATACTATTGATTTGTATGTGTGAAATCATCCTTGCAGCTTTCCATAGTGTCTCAAAGTATAGGTTTTAGTTTTGACGCATCTCAACTTTGTACTTTCAGGTGCAAGTGATAACACCCGCAAAGCCCTTGAGAGAGCGATCTGCGTGCCTCATGACTTCCAGTGCTTTCACTTCCAGATGAAGAAGCAGAGACAGATGTTGGCCGGCTCCATGCAGATGGCTTCTCAGATCTACTACAACCCACGTACCATAACAGCGAAGAGCAAAACATCAGCCTGTCTTTAACAAGATTAACTGTCAAGAGCCGTCACGATTTCCAGATCTGCAGGACGTTGTCATTTCTCTCCTTCTGTCCTCCTCCAGAAATGAACCTGAGCGAGTCGTTTACCAACCGGTCTGTGGAGTACTACGAGGCCGAGCCCACGAAGCTGCTGGAGTCCAGCGAGGAAAACACGAAGATGATAAACCAGTGGGTGGCCAACAAAACCAAAAACAAAATCACGAACTTGATCGACAGCGTCGCGCCAGACGCACAGCTGATCCTGCTCAACGCCGTCACCTTCAGCGGTCAGTCCAGCGTCTGTCTGCGCACAAAAATGGGTGTGGGCATTCACAGAGAATTGCTGATGATTTCTCTGTGTGTGTGTGTTTGTGCTTCAGGACAGTGGAAGTTTAAGTTTAGTGGAAAACCGGGGAAAGGACATTTTACTAAACTGAATGGTGACCTGTACAAGGTGCCTTTCATCCATCATTCCAAATACATGGCAAGCATGATGTACGTTCCTGAACTGAAGGCCCAGGTAAGGAAGACTCACCTTATATACCCATCCACAGTCACTCTGTGATCGTCTTATTTTACTTATTATAGAAAACACTAAGTCTGTGTGTTAGACTTCGTCATTGGTTATCTAGGGAAAAATACCCTGCTGTACTTCTGACGCAGATCTAAACAGCTCACACAGTCCATTATTCCTGTAAAAAACATATGACTTATGTGAGTAATCAGTTTTTTTTTTCCCTCTCAGTGACTGAACTCTATAAAAATAATCTACTTTAGCTAAAACGAGATGCAAAATAATGACTCAGATCACACTTGCTCAGTTGGACTCCTTTGTCTCTTGTGTTGGCTTTAAAAGCAAAGTGTAATCATTATTATTTTTCCAGTTTTTTTTATTTTTAAGTGAAATAAGGAAACCTTTTGTCAGAGCAGTCCTCAGACTGGCCAGCTGAGCCTAGAAAATACCAAAAACACGTCTATAACTTAGCCAGTTTTCCAGATGTTAAGCTCAAATTTAGTGTGGCAGGGGCTGATCTTTTTGAAACTTTTAGAAAGCAATCACTGGGTGTGCATCCACAATTTTGAGGGAACCCAATTCAAAATGGCCAACATGGCCAATCAATCGTAGGAAGCGCAGAACTGGTTACAGCTCAGTATCAGGTAGTAGCTGAGGGCCATCTCCAACACATGCTTCATGTGCTAACAGATCATCCAAGATCTTCGTCTCGGTGATCACGGACAGCAGCAGCAGCAGTCGAGTGGCAAAAGGTGCCTGTATGGCATGCAGTTTAGTCATATAATCCGTGCTTTGGAAGCCTAATATTTTCTTGAGATACTTCTAGAGTTTATTGAACCTTTAATTTGACACGTGGCCCGTAGGACACTGTTTACAGTTGAAACTGAATGAAAAGGACATGCACAGTATACCCGGAGGTATCTGCCTTTGGCTGATCTCTTCTCATCTACAGGCGTGTGGGATACACAGGTTTTTTGGGTGTCCCAGATGCCATTGATGTCCCAGTTCCCTGACCCTCAGCAGCTCCCACCTCTTGGTCCCGTTCATCTTTCCTCTCTTTGCCATCATGCGTCTATACCTGCACCAGTGAAATGAAACCGTTTTACTTGATAGTAAAGACACTAGTTGACAAATCCTACCTCGCTGCACATGATCTGCTACCTCAGACCCTCCCCAGCAGCAGCGACAAGAGTGGTTTGTTGGTCTTTAGGGTTCTGCTTCTGTAAAGTTAGTGTTTATTACAAACAAACAAACAAAAAGAATTATTTTCCTGTACCGTGACCCTCATACCAAGGTGCAACATATTCACATTTTGTTCATTTCATACACCCTGAAATCTATTTTGGAAGGGCAACTCAATTTTTTTTCTTAAATCAAAAAAACTGATAAATTTAAGTGTTAGGTGAAAAGCAGCCCTGAAAACCTGAGATGTATCATTTGCAGCATTGGGGAGAATTGTGGTTTGAACTTGTAATATAAAGTGTTTGTTTGAGTTTTCATGTTGGGACTTTAGCGTTATCTTGTGGCCAGCTGATGGGATCCACATGCCAATAACTGGGCTCACAATGTTGTGACTTAGATGCCCTCTCAATTGTTGTCTTGGTAGGCACAGGTATTTGGCCCTTGGCTGATCGCTTTACATCTTCCAGTATTACTCCCGTCGATCTGTGGGGTATCCAGGTTTTAGGGTGTCCCAGGCGCCAGGGGCTTCCCCGTACATGTGGGATTCTGGCTTTCGGCAGCTTGCATCTCTTGTTCCTGTTCATCTTTCCTCTCTTTGCCGTCATGTGACCGTACCTACGCCAGCTGCACATCCTGGTAATGTCAGCGATTCCAGCGTCTCAGTGACATGTGGCTCAGAGTGCGGCGTCCTGGTGGTATCAGAACAAGCTGCTCCACTTTGTGTTTGTCTGGTTAAAAAAAAAACAACTGAGTAATTGCCCGACCCATCACAAGCTTCGAAACGGGCCACCTTCGAAGGCTTATCAGCTGTAGGTGCACATCCAGTGATTAGTTTTGGAAAGTTGAAATAAAATCTGTCCACGTTTTTTTGCACATTTCATTCGTACAGTCCAACTCCTCCTGTTAAATGTGATGTTTCACAAAAACTGAAGAGCTGAAGCACAGTTTTCTTGGTTTTTACTCAACATGCTTCACTTCTGTTTTTGTTTGTTTTTTTAAATCTACCAACAGGTAGCAAAGTTTCTTCTCTCAGGAGACAACAGTCTGTACGTCCTGCTGCCGAACACACACAATCTGGTTGACCTGCAGCAGGTGGAGAGGAGGATGACGGACGAGAACATGCGCCACATGATAGGGCAGCTGAACAACGCGTCACCCCAGAACATTGAGGTCACTCTGCCCCTTATAAAGCTGGAAGGGGAGCCCAACATGATTTCGCTTCTCAAGAAATTAGGTTTGCTCATCGTCCACGCTCGTCCCTCTCGCTTGCGCTGAAGCGTTTCCTCCGCCGCTCGTGATTACACCCTGATAAACCGTTTCTCCTCTCCTCTCTTCTCATCTCAGGCCTGTCGTCGCTTTTCGAGGGAGCCAGATTGTGCGGCCTCTCCTCTGAGGGCCACCTGGTGCTGGACGACGCCAGGCACAAGGCGTTCCTCGCGCTGACCGAGCACGGAGTGGAGGCCGGCGCGGCGACCACTGTGTCGTTCTCGCGCTCCTTCCCTTCCTTCTCCGCCCTGCGGCCCTTCGTCTTGCTGCTGTGGAACGACGAGGCCAACATGCCGCTCTTTATCGGCAGGGTGACGGAGCCGTGAGAGGCATACAAGAGAGGGGGACAAAAACAAAATAAAAAGGAATGATGATCTGCTTTTTCTAAACCTTGCTAATAAATTCTGTATAGCTGGTGTTAATCACCATCAGAAGAACATATTCCCATTGGGATGACTTGTGCCTAAAGATGTAACCAATGAGATCGCACCACACGCGTCCCGCTTGTCTCACGTCTTTTTGAAGAAATAAAGACAGTGTGAACTGAAAGAGCCTCAGTTTATTTTGCGAAGTAGTTACACAAACCCGACACAGGATGGCAGCCATACTGTGAGATTGACATTGACATTGAACACACAGAGACTTCCCTTCTCACTCCCCACGTCAAGCCCTCCTGCATAATTACCAATATTGATTCGAGGAAGACAAGTGTTAAAGTCTGTGACGGTAAAGGTTTTTGTTCTTTAAAGCGGGGGGGGGGGGGGG
>NC_051432.1:9574844-9592559 GCF_001649575.2 Kryptolebias marmoratus
GGGGGGGGGGGGGGGGGGTCGCTTTGTAAAAGCACAGCAAAACGAGCCGAAAATACCCTGAATTCTCGTGTCCACAAACAAGCACGGAGCGAACGGACGCCACAGACTGTAAACGTAGTCGGCATTCGGAGCGATCAGCCAGAGAGCTGAGCTCCATTACGCGAGCCGGCGGTGATTGCTATAAGCATGCAGCTGGATTGCAGATAAATGATTACATAAAGCAAAGCAAGAGGGTCAATAGACAAGAGCCAGAAAATTTCCTGTGACTGGAAGCGACAGAAACCGAGACACGGACAGAAGCGAGCAACCGTCCGGGCAGAAATCCGAACCCTTATCTGATCGCCGTCACCAGGCCTCAGTGCAAACAAAGTGCTGAGTGTTCCCAGAAAAAAAACCAAAAAAAAAAAACATGATCTTTTTGTTTTGGTTGGTTGAATAGCTCACTGTTGACAAGCCCGGTCCTTTTTAAATGTGCATAGAGGGGCGGAAACCAAAAAAACCCAACAACAATAGAACAAAATCCTTTCTCCCAAAACTGTTCATGAAGTTATCTGAGATGGACGTGCTTAAGCCCCCGAAGCTTTTAAGACGATCAAGCCCTTTTTTTTTTTAGGATAAACTCTATCTACCACAAAGGGATTAGACTCTTCTAAGTCACCATTCAAGGGGATGTTTGGAGGACATGGCAGGGTATGACCAGCTGGATCAATTCAAATGTTAGAAAACGCCTAGAGGCCTCTGACTGACTGTCCTCATGTATGACCAAAGGAAAAAGAAGAATAACAAAAAAAAACCCAAAACAGCAGAGCATCAAATACCCCAGGCATTCAAGCAGTGTGGGGAAAAATATGCAGAAATATGGAAAGAGTCACACACAAACAATAAAATAAATCCACACATTGATGACGCCGTTTTTATCCCAGACACTTTTTGCCAGATGTGGTTTTGTATTAGCTCTAATTTCGGGTTAAACTGCAAGACCGGACTCCAACCCGTACGTCCTCACCGCTACGAGCTGCAGCACATGACCCCGGCGGAAAATGATGCGTTTGGCAGACAAGGCGACGATCGTGTCTCTTCTTCCGAGGGCAAACGATATCTCCCAGAGCTGATATCGTAAAGGCTTAAAGAAACGAGGCGAAGCGACGGCTCCCTCTGATGGCTGCCGTAAAATTCAGCCAAACGTCTTTCACCTACAGCTTTACAGAAAGAACATGCAACGTTGGGTTATTGGAGGTCTCCACAAACAGCCAAACCTAAACAATTTAAAAAATATACATATATATATATATATTAGATATAATATTGCCTTGCAGGAGGAAAATGTTACATCATCCATGTCTATAATGGAGCAGAACGGGAGTCGGTCACAGATGAAACGTTTATGATCTAAAATCTGATTCGTTAAAGGGACCGTTCAGATCACTTAAAATGAGTTCTGTGGCAAGGTTACGAGCAGTTATTATCCTGCTTGTTAGAGATCTTTGAACAACTTCAGTTTGGATTAAAAACAAGTTTAATCTCGACCAAACTGATGAGCTGACGGCTAGTCTGAGAGGGGCTCAATGCCCAGCGTGGACGAACGCCATCTTAAAACGAGCCCAGTCTTCAAATCTTTATAGCAAGGCATTGAAAAAACAAATTTCTAAACATTTACATTGCTGTCTACTTTGCATTACATAGTTGTTCTGGCAAAAAAAAAAATCTTATAATGCTTTGAACGAAAGTGTCCCAGAATGCACAGGGAACGCTAAAGCTAGCTAGCTCGTTTGCTACCAGTCACAGATTCTTTTTGTGACTGCAAAATAAATTTTAAAAAAGGGAAAAAATAAATAAATAGGTATTTAAAGGTTCATAAAATAGTGTTTCTATAAACGGCTCTGAAATGTTTGAGATTGGAGTTGTTTTTTTAAAAAAAACAGCTGTAAGTCTAGGCTCGGCTCAGATTAGCCGTTAGCTCGTCGGGCGGTTCATTTTCTCCAAACCGAGGCCGTTCATCGTTCGGCCTGAACCGTCGCTTTAAAAAGTACATGCAATACAAAAGTTATTCCCGTTTGCCTGCTGCACACACCAATAAAGTCAAAAAGCAGGGCACTTTTCTTTCTCGACGTTGCCTTTGGAAACCAAAAATGGCTCCCAACACTGAGGTCTCCGTTGGTAACGGAACACGTTTGTACCGAATGAATCCTTTTCGCCCTCTGCCGGTATTCCCTCGCGCCTCGACACGCAAAAGAAACATTTTGTTGGAGAACACGGACAGACAAGTATTGCACATATAAATGTAGGCACTCATGTTGTCAAAATTTACACACACACACACACACACATATATACACGGACGCCGACACGTTACTGCCTGACATGGAGGTGGTAGAAGACCACAGCCACGGACAATTAACGAAAAAGACAGAACACCGAAAAAGGTAAAAGGTACCAAATCCACCTAATGGATCTCGTCTTGTGCTTTACAGTAGAATGTGGCGTCGTTTTGCATCAGGTTGACAGCCACTGGAGTGGAGGCTTTTTCGACACAAACATCCCCGCGCCTGTAACTAAGTAGCACAAAGTCACAAGGGTGCACGCGGGGAGGAACCTTGAATGACTCGCTGGAACCTTGCTGTTAAAATTCGAACGAACGTGAGCGACTTCCACGATGAGATGGGCACAATTCTGAGCGCACTGTTTTTTGTCATGACAACACTTCCGTGAGGACATTGTCACAAGTTTTGATAATCTTAGGGGGGAAGAAAAAAAAACAAAAGAAAAAAAAAACGCATTCAGATTACATCTCATCACAATCACTAAGATTAGTATCACCATATACTAATACTTTGTGCTGTGTTTAGTAACAATATATGACAAATGTAATTCTTTTTTTAACATTATTATTATTATTATTATTGCATCTTTTTGTTTCTTTGTTCAGATCGCTGTTGTTTGTTGGGCTCCTATCCACCGTCGTTCGGCGAGACAAGCGGGAACGTCCCGCGTGATCTAGTCCGGCTTGTCGCTGCTCGGGGCCCCCTGCTGCGTGAGCGTGTGCCAATATTCCACTTTCTTCCCTTTGTTTTTGAGACAATCGAACCAGTGTCTGAGTCTCTGTCCGCTTGCGTTGATGCCGAGCTCCACCCCGCCTGCGGAGAAAAGAGGAAGCAGAAACACGGAGGAGTCAAAAGAGGGGTGGGGGAGGGTTTGAACCATCGACAGTAAAGGCAGATGAAGCGTCTCTGCTTCCTCCAGTTGTTTCTGAAGCCGACTGTGTCCTGTTTTTGGAGCCACTCGAGATGTGAGGCTGTACCATCGATTCAAAAGTCCCGCCTACACACCCTTTCAACGTGCCAATGGGCCATGACGCTGTCAATCACAGTGTCACGCAACACTTGTCTAAAAGTTGCAAATAACTGAGGTGTTGATTTAGTTTTTAGTGAAGCAAATGTCCCAATGGCTTATATCAGGGGTGTCAAACTCCGGGCCTCGAGGCTCCACTGTCCTGGAAGTTCTAGGTTTTTATGCTCCGACACACCTAATTCAAATGGTTTAATCACCTCCTCACCAAATCACCACGTTCTTCAGCAGCATGGCCAACAAGTCATCCATTCAAAGCAAAAACACGTCTTAAAACATGCAGGAGAGCAGCCCCACCGAGGAACGGAGATCAACATGTGGCTTGTCCATGGAGGCCACAACGTCCGGTCATCACTCTACCGTGTCTCAATGATTTGAGCTTGTTGGCTTTTAAGAAAGATGACTGACAAAATGATTTAGAAACTGAAAAGATCATGGGACAAGAAATCATCAAAAGCCTAAAGTTAGCTCACCTGGGAGTTTTGATCTTACATTACCTTATACTTCTTCTCCACTACATTCAATAAGACGTATTCATCTGAAGTTTGTATTTCATTACAATAGGCAACTTGTGTGTCCAGTTACTTTAAAAGAGGTCACCTGACATGAATTGTTATCTTTCCTGTTGTAGATATATCTTTGGAGAAATAAAGAGTTTCAGTCCATGTTGACCACAGAGCTAATGGCTTGCCTGAAATGCAGCAATGACCAAAGATCGGACTGCACTAAAGTAGCATTTTACTGCTTTCTTGGTGCATCAGTTGACTAAAGTGTGGCATAAAAATAATAAAATTTACGTTTAAAGACAGAAAAGAATGTTGGACTCTAAATAAAACTCTACAGGCGCACTGTAAATTCGGAACGTGTAATTTTCACATGTAAATATTGAACAGAAAAGGCTGTCAATGCTGGATATCAGTCAATTACTGTACAGACACGCCAAATATCTTCTTCAGGAATTTTTTAAATGACGAGCGGCTCGTAAATGTGAATGGAAATAAGAAGGTTCTCGGTGCAGTTAACACAAACAAAACACATTCTGATTTTTTTAGGTGAAAAATCTGACAGCCTCATCAAAAAACAAGAAAAAGAAGAGGGAAAAAACAAAAGGGGAATTTGAATATGTGCCTCCACAGAGTGCCGACATGATGGACGACGCTGTCAGGTTTGAAGCCAATACAGACCTTAAAGTGCAGTAAGATTAATGACTTTAGGGTCTCTCTCTCTGTGGAAGCAAAACACAACTCAGAAAACATCATCTTCTCTCATAAATTACCAACTCTATCAATTTTTTTTTTTTTCCCTTTTCTTTTTTTTTCCCCCCAGAAATACTTCTGGCCAAATTAGCCCGTTCGTTCTCTCCGTTGAGTACTTTGGTAAGAATAATGCTGATTTACTAAGCCCTCAAAGACACCCGCTTTTATCTAATCGGCTTTCAGGGATTGTTTCTCAGTTCCTCCTTCCTCCTCCTCCTCCTCATCGTCGTACGGTCGTATCCGACTACAACAACACAAACATGACAAGGACTGATGGCTGAACTCGAGGCCACACACACACATCCACCCACACACACTTCACACCAAGGAGCTGCATGCATCATGGACTTGATGCTGATTCAACATTCCTACTTTTTCCCTGTTTTTCATGTTTTCATACCTCTTTTTTACAATTTAACTACTTCTAAATTACTATTTTAACTATTTGTATCTCAAAAGTTTCTTTGTTCTATGTTTGTTTTTGTAACTTTTATACTTTTCAAAATATTTCAGTTTATTTACAAATATTGCTGTTATAGAAATAATTAGACCCCCTCAGTTTATTCAGAATTTTTTTTTTAATCTGTTTCCACATACTTGCTTCCTTTTTGTCTTCTTATGCTACTTTTAGCTTTTAGCTAGCCTTTCACTTCTTTTAGCTTTCAGTTTCAACTCTGTTACTTTTAGCTAGCCTTTGGCTGCTTTTAGTTTTTTTTTTTGCTTGTCGTCTGTTACCTTTAGTTTATAGGTCTTTTGCTATTTTAAAATTTTTATCTATCTTTCTAGTTAGCCTTTTGTTATTTTTAGCTAACTTTTTGCTACTTTATGCCTACTTCATGCTGATCTTTTGCTACTTTGACATTTCAGGTAGCATTTTGCTACTGTTAGCTTTCAGCTAAGCTGATGCTGGTTTTACCAATTATCTTGCTACTTTTAGCTTTTACCTATAATTCTGATTCTTTTAGCTTAAACTTAATTTCACCTTCTTCAGCAAGTTTAAGCAAAGACATTCAGCACTTAGCGTTCACGCTGCAGTTCCTTAGAAAATGCCATTTCTGCAGTGAGTGTGTTTTTTGTACCGGGTGCAGATGACATGGCAGCAAAACTCACTCAGTTTCTGGGGGCAAAAAAATGCAGTAAACAGAGATTCAGGATAAATTGCAAAAAGTCAGAAAGGAAAAAAAAGAAGATGATGCTGGGTGCAGGGAATAATTATGGAGGGAAGCTAAAATGGCTGCAGCCCAGGAAGATGCAGGCAGCTAAGATGATGACGGAGCCCCTTCCTATGGCTCTGACTGTACATTTAATGGGGCGTGCAGTTAAAAACACCGTCTATGACGTCTATCGGCACCTTGGAAAATGACAGCCCCGAGCAGACAAGGCTCGATTGTTGATCTGCAGCTTGTCTTCCTCCTGCTCTGAACGGTGCCTCAGATGCTGCTGCTGGCAGGACAGGAGCAGCCTTTGACTGTTTGATCCCACAGCCTGGAGCCACTTTTGATGGCATAATAACACCCCCCCCCATCCCCCACCCCCCACCACTCCCTGGATTCACACAATGCCCTCCTCCCTCCCTCCTCCGCTGCCGAACAGAGAATCGATTAAGTGTTTTCCGAGCCTGCAGGCCGCGGCTGACAAATAAATGGCCAGCCGTCCTGACATTTGTTGCAGGACAGAGGGAAGGATGGGGATCAAGAGGGGATGATACAGATGGAGTTGAGAATGACACAAAGCTTTTTGCAATTTCTGTTCTCTAGCCACCTATTTTACACACACACGCCCGCACACACACCTACACACACACAAAACCTTTGGCTCCACATGTTTTATTCTACCAAGCCATATATACTGTAGGCACTTATTGTAAAAACATTGACCATGTCTGTGACTGAAAATGTGTGTGTTGCGTCACTGAACTGCATCTGAACTTCTCATAAAAACAAAACACAAAATTCTGTTTCTTTGGGCATGCTCAGCTTTATTCATAGTTGGCAGAAACGCAGCAGTGAAAGTCCTCTCCTAATCACTTTCATTGCTCCTGACTGTATCCCTGCTCTGTGGTGGAGCAGCGTGCGTGAGTGAAACTAAATTAATGCTTGTAAAAACAGATGCCCTTGAGGGTTGACCTGATACTTGACTTTCTTGAAATGGAACTGCTGAAAGATGTGCATTAACTCAGTGGATCGAAGCAGATAAATAACTCAAGTTTCAACTTTTGACCAAGTTGATCCAGCTGGGTCGAGCACATACTATCATCTTACTAATATATATATATATATATATATATATATATATAAACAATTTTTGAAGCTCCGTTGAGGTGTTATGAGTCAGTGTCTTACCTTCAGCAGACAGCAGTCAGAATAATCTCAGTTTGAAGAGTTAGGGAGCAATTTCCAAAGGGGGAGTCGAGCTAACAGCTAATCAGACTGGGGCTTGTTCCAAAACCAATCTAAACTTTTATAACATTTCAAGTAAATGACCTTTTGTAAATCTCAACATCCCAGACAGTTAAGTTATAGTTTTGTACATTAAAACTGACTGTCAGAACACAGTCTGTGCTTGTTTATAACGCGTTCTTTGTGAAACACAAGGTGCCTAACAAACCCATTAAAACATGCTCATTCAGTGTAACTGATGCCGAAGTGATGCAGTATAAAAAAAAAAAAAATCAAGAAGGTACCATTTGCTTCAACTATGAATAGATTTACGAGGTTTGAGCCACTTCAGACGGATAAAATTGAGCTCTGAAATGGACCACAGAGTGACAAGCTCTTAGCCTGACCTCCTTGTGAGACCCGCTTTCTGGACGATCCAATCGGAGGTCGCTCTGACCGCCGTCCGCTGCAGGTAAGATACTGACTGATGCAACCGACAAGACCCAACCTATCCGTCAAACTGACTTTGAATGAAAAGTGTCCAAACCGTACCCAGTGGAAGATGTTTTCACCAGATCCAGAAAGTTTGGGATTCTTTCTAATCCTAACCAAGTCATTCTGATGGCTAATGTTGGCAACATCAAGTCTCTAATTCTACCCATCATAATCTGATTAGTGTAAATGCTGAAAGGATGTGGAGGAAGGGAAAATATTTAGCATAATCTTTACAACATGTATACTTTTCATAATACTTTGACTACAAGTATTGTTCCCCATAGAAATACATTGACATTTCTTCAAAACAGTCTTTTTGATGCTCTTCAGAAAACTTACTCTAATGTTGTCTCCTCATGCTACTTTTAGTCTTTAGCTACCACTCTGCTACTGTTAGCGTTTAGCTAACCTGCTGCTGGTTTTAGCAAGTGTCTTGCTACTTTCAGTTTTGTTTTTAAGCAAGCCTTTTGTTACTTCTAATGTGTAGCTTGACTTTTACTACTTTAGCTGTTGGCTTTTTGGTACTTTAAGCTCCAGTTTTGCAACTTTTAGCTCACCTTTTGCTGCTTTCAGCTAGTATTTTGCTTCCTTAGCACTCAGCATTCTGACTGTGCTTAATCTACTCCGCTTTTCGGGGGGCGTGCTCCTGCATGTTTTAGACGTGTTCTTGCTTTAAAACACCTGGTTCAAATGCTTGACTTGTGGACGTGAAGCTGGAGAACTTGCTGATTTGGTGAGGAGGTGGTTAAACCGTTTGAATAGGGTGTGTTGGACAGTGGAGCCTTGAGGCCTGGAGTTTGACACCCCTGACATACAGTATCTCCACTCACGTTTTTGACTGTTCTGCTGTGCTCTCTGTGAGGCGCCAGAGACACATCGAACATCGGCACATCGAACAGCCAACGTGACCTAGCTCAGGTCTGAACTACAACTCGTGGTACAGACAAACTGCCTTCTGATCAGCGTCACCACTTTCAGCCGTTTGACGCGGCCTGCTCTCATTCTTTCTAAACGGCGGTCGCTCTGGGACGGTGCCTGTTCTCTTTATCAACTCTTTTTCTCCACTCTTCTATCTCTGTGTCATTTTTTCATCCCCCGCCCTCTCTCAGCCCTCATTAACGGCGACTGGCAGGCTGCCGTAGCCGAACCTGTAATGGTAATAGTTGTGAGAATGGCTTTTATCTGGAGCTGTACATTATAGTGATGGCCCTCCTCGCCTGGCGGGGCTGTAACTTACCGGGCTTATCCAAGCAGCTAGCATCTCCGCCCCGGCGCCTCGCACTAATATGTGCGCTCTCACGCACATTAGACAAAGTAAACTGCTTTAATCTGAGGGCCTCCCAGCTCACTGGGTGGTAATCCATTCTCACTAAGGCTCCCCACCAGTTCTCCATCACTGTTTAAGCTCCTGTTGCCATGATGGAGAGGCCGTTTGCCGGTCTGATTAAAACGCACCCATCTGATGTGGTAAATCTATGGAAAAGAAACGTCTGGAGACATCCTGCCTTTTGATATTTCGTCATTATTTCCTTTTCCACTCAAACTCCTCTCTTCCTGCTCAGTCGTTCCCTCAAAAGCTATAATAACCCCTCATATCTTCTCTCTGCATCCATTCATGGCCTGTTTTTTTTTTTTTTTTTTTTAAAAAGTTCCCCTCCATGCCTAGGGGTCTCTCAGCCTACCTATGAAGTCGTTGCTCATTCCCAGGTCGTAGTCCCACACAGAGATCTCCAGGGTTTTCTTCGCCAGCTGGTCCAAGGTTACCTCGTATGAAAACTCCTGTGCAGGTGGCGCACACAAGAGAGAATTCAAAGCAGTCGTTTCAAAACGGGGGGGCAATGAAAAGCCAAATTTTGGCAGACGTTCTGTGAAAACATGCTCAGATTGATTGGGGGGGAAGCACATGCCGGAGATGACAAGATTAAGGAACTTTGAAAAGCCACGCTCATGCTTCATTTTGCAGATCATTCCGGGCTCAGTGGGGAAATCAAAGAAGTTCCCGAGTGTGTGTTTTAGATCACGAGAGAGGCCTTACCTCATTAAATTCAGGATTAAGAGTCTTCTTTTTCACTGAGGTCTTGTACTTTGACTTTTTCCCCATGTCTGGCTGTAAGATGCTGAAAGAGAGAGAGAGGGGAGGCGGAACAGAAGCTGTAAAAATCAGTAAAGCTTGTAAATAAAAGCAAAGCTTAATAAAATACGGCTGACTGCAAGAAAAGATCGAAACATCTTCAAATTAAATACAGCCACCCAAATGGAAAGTTCCAAGGCTCTTCCAACTTTTTAAATAAATGGGTTTCTTTTTCCGTTTCAGTTTTCAGGCATTTCTCTACAACAGAAAAGCAATAATAGTTGGGTTTTTTTTGACAGTTTTGTTAATATTGTTACAAACATAGTACTGAAAGATCAAAATCACATATGTTAGATGGGTTTGAAATACGATGACACTCGCGCCACACTAGAGTTCTTCCTACTTCGATCAGCGGTCGCTTAGTTGTTTAAACTCAATTTGTGCCAAAAAAAACACTGATGCCGTTAAAGTGAAAACCAGCCAGCTATGGATTAAATGGAGAGCAGCTTCAATATTTCTCAAATAGAAGTATTAAGGATCTCATTCGTAGTGATCACTGAGTTACTTTGTGCAGCTACAACGTCACAAGGAAAGAAATCTCAGTGACACTTATAAGACTTTACTGAAGTGATTGCTAATCAAAAAGCAAACAGCAGTCTGGTGGAGTCTTCATAATGCTAAAAAGATGTTACCATTTGGTCAAAGTTTTCAATAATTGTTGAGTAAACTGAGCTGCAACCTAACTAAACCATCCCCTTTAGTAAAACATGGTCGTCAGTTACGTGGAGTGGAAGGAGGAGGATTTGGACCCAAATGCAGGCAGACATGACAGGAACTCAAAATTAAAACTAATTTCTTAAAAACAACAAAAGCAAAAGGCTGTCATGGGAACAAAAATTAAACAACTAAAACTTACAGACTGCAGGGTACACGGGAAGAGCGCCCTGAGGAAATTCAGACAGTGCATGTTTGCAACAATGAATCAGTGGGGAAGCGAAGAAAATGAACTGGTTTTAAAAGCAGAGGGTGATTAGTAAGTGGACACAGGTGACTGATACCAAACTGGGGACAGGTGCAGATGGGCGTGGCAGGCTGACAAGTACTGAGCCGAGGACAGGTGAATGATGAGTGGACACCGAGGGCACAGGGAGCAAAACATACACAAGAACTTACAACATAAAACTAAACACAGGAACAACAAGAAACAAAACAGAATTACAGAAACAAATAAATCTAATATGAAATAAACTAAAAAAAAAACTCAAATCCTAAAAATGGTGATAGCTAAGTCATCCTGAGGGATACAGAAAAGCATGCTGTGCTCCACAAATATTAAAATCCCAGACTGCAGCTTATATCCTGTAAACAGGAAGCAGGTTCAGGGAAAACTGGAAGTTTTCAAGAAACACGGGCAAAGTTTAGAGCTGAGACCAGAAAACAAACTCAAGAAACGCCTCCAATTAGTTGTGCACTGATACTCAGCGAATGCTGTCACCTGGGTATGCTAATTATAGTAAAAACATTATTTGCATTCAGCTGAAGTTACATGTTGGATATGCTTCAGAAAACAACGTTTTCTCTATTTTTTTTCATTTTCCCATCTCTTCAGAATGAAGTCATGGGTCATTTCTTCTTCAGTCATTAGAACAGATATAAGTTTGTTGCAATGTCTAGTTGTGACATTAAGCTTTTAGTAAACAGTTGTTGTGTAACATAACTAATAGTTTTGTTTTTTTTCTGAAATGCTAACATAGAAGAAAACAAACTCTGTTACATTCAAGGTCTCATTGAAAAGAGAATGTATTGGAGTTACAACAAGGATTTTTTGTTTTTCTACTTAAGTAGTTCGGTCTTAATGTAACCAGTAATCAACAAAAGTATTTTATTGTGCAACTTGGAGATATAAACCCCCCCACATTTTTTAATGTCAGGCCTGTGCCCCACCGTTAAAAGCCCTGCAGGTAAAGGCACCATCTGCCTTCCCTCTGTGGCTTGTTAAAGGAAATATTGGGGAATGTTGTTTGCTCCGCTGTGGAAAAAGCTCTAATAGATTGTATCTGGGGGAGAACCAACGGCATTTATAGAGGTTTAAGCATATGCAATGCACACATCATTACATAAAGACGACAGAAACAAGGACCCGAGGTAAAATACAGCCTCGCGGAACACATCATCAGCCAGAATACCACAAAAGCGAACGAGTTCTTCGGCGACTTTCCAAACAGTACAGTGAAGTGGCGTAGTGAGCTTGTTCTGACCTTTGCTGCTGAATTTGCAGCCATATTAACAGTAGCCACCAGCACTGTTCGTTTTTACATGTGTTCGACTGCCAGCAAAGGACAAATGGAGGACATGAAATAAATAAAAGCAACAAATCTTTGACATCAGAAAGCTTTTTAATAAGAGCGTTTTTCTTTTCTTTTTACTTTACGCTTTTGTAATAAAACCCAGCCAGAAATTAGAGACTAAATGAGACAAAGTTGGCAGAACGCTTTTATGAAGTAGTTGTAACCCAGAAGCCCTTTTTTAAAAATTTTTTTCTCTCTGACAAAAGCCAGAGGAAGTGAAACAGGGAGACTGGGCACCGCAGCAAGATTGCAATCGCGCCGAGGTGGCAGGAGTACGTGCTCTAGCAAAGAGGTAACAGAAGGCAGCGCCGAAGGGCAAAAGAAGTCATCATCAGCATAAATTCTAACTCGAGATGTTCAGTCGTTGAGATATATCTCAGTCTTCCAGCTCCAACTACACCCCCCACCCCAACCGGAGATGAGTCCTGCCCTGACAGCTGAAGCATGAGATGGACTCGAGGGCTGTCACTGCAGAGCCAGAGTCAAACAGAGTGAAGGATGGACGGATTAAGGCGGAGGGGGAAAACCGAGGGGGAGGGAGGACTTATTAGAAAGCCCACATAAGAAATGAAGCCGACGTGCTGAATGACGGCAAGTTTACCTCGGAAAGGCACCGTTTTCTCGGTTTTAAACAGCCGCTCGGCAGCAGTACGTCAAGTTTCAACCAGCAGCTATGAAGTTCAATTAACTTAGGGTCGAAAATTAAGCCCAGATATGAACTCAGTGATCATCTCTTTTCAAAGCAAAAGCTGAGAAACGACATGAAACAACACTTTTCATCTGCCGAAGCTGGCAGGCACATTCACTGTGTTTTTATGGGCCTGTATAATCTTAGAAGCATTTATAATATTAGCCAAATCCAAACATTTTACAGAAAGTCCCCTTTAACCACCTGACTTTTATGACCTGTTCAGCAGTACAACTATGTCAATAAAATGTAAATAAAAATAGAATTCAATGATTTGCAAGTCTCATAAACCCACATTTTATTTACAGTGGAACATAGTAAACATATTCAGTGTTTAAATAAAGGAAAAGATAAGATCATTTTAAATGCTTGTCTGATGGAGGATTCTCGCCTTTCCAACAGACCTGGATTTTTTCTTTGCCAAAATTTTCACTTCATGAAGCGTCAAACGTTTTCAGTTGGTGGGAGGTCTGAAATATGCAAGACCTTCACTGAACTAAACATTGTCTGAATGGGAGAAAATGTTCTAAAAATTATATATATTTTTCTGCATTCATGATGCTTTTCCAGATGTGTGAGCTGCCCGTGCCAAAAGCCCTAATGAACCCCCATACCATCAGAGAGGCAGGCTTTTGAACTGTGCTGATAACAGGACAGAACAGATAGTCCATCTTCTCTTTAGATTGTAGTGTTTCTAAATGGGATTTTAATGTTTGATTTGTCTGACCACAGAACAGTTCTCCTCTTTCCCTCAGTCCATTTTAAATAAACTTTGGTCCAGAGAAGAAGTCAGAGTTTCTGGATGGTATTCACATCTGGCTTCTTCTTTGCCTGATAGAGCTTTAAGCAGCATCTGTGTTTACAGACAGTAATTTGTAGAAGTGCTCCTGAGCTCCATGCAGTGACGTCCAGAACAGAATCAGACCTGTTTTTAATGCAGTATCCCCCAAAGATCACATCATCAAATATTGACTTTCAGTCTTTTGTTCTTTGAGCTCAGAGATTTCTCCAGACTCTTGATATCTTTTGATTATGTTATGAACTGTAGACGATGGGATATTCCCAACTTTCTGTTAAGGAATATTATTCTTAAATATCATTCAGGGTAGCTCGGTGGTCAGTGACCGTGTTGTAATCCTGAGGCTGCAGGTTCGAGCCCAGGTTGCTTCCAGTGTAAAACAAATGCCAGATCTTTCCTGTGAGTTCGCTCACCGTGGCGACCCCCACAAAAAGAGAGGAGCCGAAAGAAAAAACAACAATATTCTGAAATGATTACCCTTTTTTTAAGACTGGCGAACCTTACTGACCTGTTGCTAATTAACCTCATTTGCTGCAAAGTGCTCTTCCAACTGTTTCTTATTCAGACCACTTACTCTACAGCCATTCGTTTGCTCCTGTTCCAACATTTCTGAGACGTGTTGCTGCCAACAAAATTTTTTATTTAAATGGTCCAATTTCTTAGTTTAAACATTTGAGAAGAGAATTGAAAATCATCGCATTTTGTTTTCATTTATATTTTACACAAAGTCCCAACTTGGTCTGAACAGGGGCTTGTATAATGTTCAGTCTAATTTGGAGAAGCTGTGTGTGAATACTAATTTAGAGCCGACACATTTATTGAATCATGAATCTTTTTTATGTTTACATAAATACGTACCGTCATGATGCAGCTATTGTAGTGTTCTCATATGAAACAGTGAGACAAACAGTACATCCACTCCTAAAGTCAAATAACTTTTTCTCTCCTTTTTTATTTGTTCTCAATATGTTGTAAAGCTGCAGTGACAGAAGCAGCACAAGGGGATTTTTCCTGCGTGTGCACTTTGGTCAATACATTGTGAGAGTACAACTGACTTTGAGTGTGGAAACTTTTCAGAGCCTAACAAGCACAGAATTCACCTCCTGTCAGCAGAAGGAAAAAAAAAATTACAAGGGTAAATCCTTGCTGCCAGATTATAAAACCATGCTCCTGCCATGGGTACAGCTTCTCAAACAACCTCTTTCTTTAGAATTTGAGGAATGTCTGCAGTACTTTACCGCTGCGTCAAACATAATGGCCACAGGTGAGGGTTTTCTCTGACCAGTAAGAGATCTGCAGTGAATTCACATTTACGCTCTACCAGTTCAGAGGTGATACCAGAAAAGGACCTGATGCTGTCATGTTCTGGGTATGTTTTGTATTTTGGGTTTTAACTTTGTCCTGGGGTTGGTTGTTCTGCTCTTTTCTCTGTTCGTCTCTAGTGTTTTTGACACAAAGTGATAGTGGAGCTGTGCCAAACAGGCTGCATCACGGTTTCTGTTCAGATACACCGTTTTAAAAAATCTTCACGTTGGAAAGCATTTAAAAAAAAAAAGTTAGTTTCCCCCCCCCACCTAAACCCTGCATGTGTCGGATTTGGACCCAAAATGCAGATAGACACATAAGGAACTCAAATGTAATCTCATTTATTTACTAGAACAAAAATAAACAAAGGGATGACATGGCCACAAAAAAACTAAATAACACAAAAATTAAAAAAAACAGCAGTGTCAACGAGGAGGGCGACATGAGGAAATCCAGACAGTTCATGATTGCAACAATTAACCAGTGAGTATGTGACGAAGATGACCAGGTTTTTAAGGCAAAGTGTCATAACTCAGGGGTTTGTGTCCATAGAGAGCGGAACAAAGACCAAAACACGGAGACGAAGATAACGGTAAGTGAATTTATTTACAAGGTGCAAGCTATGTACAGTGGGCGGTATCCGGAGGAGTCTGAAAGAGAAGGAGAGCTGGGTGAGTCTCGGGTACGAGTCTTGATCCAGGTTACTTGCTAGGTTGTGCCAGTAATGTTTCTTATTTGCTTACAGGTCCAGGAGATGAATACAGCGCCGAAGAGAGGAGGAGAGGTTCCCAGAGTTCCAGGAGTGACGAGCCAGTTCCAGTAGGTGAGTATCGGCGAGATCCCAGGTAAGTAGTCCTTAATTTCCGTAGTCGTGTCGTGGCAAAAACCTAGGACGTAGGCAAAACAGAGAACGTAGTTAACACTAGGAGCTGGCATCAAGGTTAGACGCTGAGGCGGAGAATCTAACCAGAAGGTTCGATGCTCCAGCGAAGATCTGATCTCCGCCTGCTGCTTAAGTACTAGATGGTCTCGTCAGTGGAAACTGGAACACCTGTGGAGTAATGATTAGAAGCGTCGCCCAAAAGGCGGAGCCAAACCCAGATCCTCACACAAAGGCTGATTGGTAAGTGAACACAGGTGACTGATAACAAACTGGGGACAGGTGGCAGGCTGACAAGTACTGAGCTGAGGACAGGTGAACAATGACAGGGGACACAGAGGACACAGGGAGCAAAACTACAAAAACTAAACAAAGGGATAAGAAGTAAAGCAGAATTACAGAAACATGACATAACAATAAACCTAATACAAAAGAAACTAAAAAAAATAACTCAAAAATACCCAAATCCTATAACCTCTGGAGTTGCTTTCTAACACAGCCCTGTGGGTTACCAAAGCCACACTCTCACGTTCAGTCAAATCCAAATGTTTCTGGTGTCCTGGACATTTAACACTTCTGTAATGGTCTGACTCAGAACAAAGAAGGAGCAAGAAAAGGAAGAATCCACTGAGAGTTAAACTAATTATCTGCGTGACCAGCAGCATGTCAAGAGCTCAGGTTAAAGCCTTGGGGGAGTGGGGAGAGGGATCTGAGTCCGGATGATATCAAATCACACATACGACTCCGAGTCAGCTCAATCCAACTCCAACATCCAGAGGAACAAAAACAACAAAAAATATAAAAAATGATGTCACGGCAGCATTCATAATTACGACTCCATAAATAAGAACAAAGGTGTTTAAAGCAGCAGCAGCCGATGAGTGGTTTAAAGCACCACAGAAAATCTGTGGAGTCATTCATCACACGGGCTGGTCCACAGAGATATGTGAGGATTATCCCACTCTGCTTTTCCTTAGTTTCCCTTTAAAAGAAAAGAAGATGAAGCAGGATGTTTGCTACAAAGCAAACAGTGAACTAACCAACAAAATGGGTGTTTGCTGTTTACGTCTGCGGCTACGGCACACCGGCCTACACGTGCTGATAAGAGTGGGGGGGACAATAATAACAGCTGGTGAGAAAAAAAATGAAATGCAACCCAGCGAGGAGAGCTAATGTGGTCGAATGAATAGGAGGACCTTCGTGTTCGCGCCTCATAGTGTAATCTAATACGGCAGAGCCACTTCAGCTTTGAAAATCAACACCTGGCTGCTGCGATTACTGGAGTCAGAGAAAAATATATGTGGTGTACCGTGTGATATTGTGAGATCTCGCCAGATTGGGTTAGCATTCTGGAGTACACGCCGAGGATGACTCTCAGCTACCATCGCACCAAATTATAGCTCTGCGTCTGTAAAATTACCTGCAGCGGGAGCCATTTTCGTGTTGGCTCAGATCATCGGGTGTTAACAAAAAGGTATTCCAGTCATTATGCCACCCCCTTTCTTTAGATTGCACTTTGCAAGTGCACATTTGGGATTTTCGGTCGAGTCAAACAAAAGGCACAAGAGGCAGCAGTCATATGTGTGCGGATGTGTACATAACAAGCAAAACATATGTCTGGTTTGTCTAAAGAGGTAAGTTTAAATCAAACAGCTGCCGATTTTGCTCTGGCTCTCAGAGACGAAGCAAACGTTTGTAACCCTTTAACAGCGCACTGTCTGTGTGGATGGAGTTAAATGAAATGTGAAGGGCAGGGTTGAATAGACCCTGAAACACCAACAACAGCAAAAAAATAAATAAAATACATCTGATGGAAAGCACACAGTGCACTTTTTTTTCCCTCTCTCTCTCTGTCTCGTTTGCCTTTTTGTCATTTGAGCCAAAAGTCATAGTGCCAACTTGACAAGATTAACCGTTGGAGTCATGAGAATTTTGCAGCTAGAAAACTGACAGTGGGGGTTTAGATTGAAGAAAAGAAAAGAAAAAACAAAAACAAAGAGGGGGAATGAGGGCAGCTCTGCGAAAAGTGACAGCGAGAAACAAGGGAGAAAGAGCCGGTGTTGAAATCAGGAACAGAAAGAGAATAACTTACAGCAAAGTACAGCAAAGCAGCAGCAACAACAGCAAACAGAAGAAGAAGAAAAAAAAAA
>NC_051432.1:9592628-9599278 GCF_001649575.2 Kryptolebias marmoratus
GGGGGGGGGGGGGAGTGATAAAGAGAGCGAATGACAATTAGAAGACAGGAGCTAAATATATACCTGCTCCAGGGATGGGGAGGGGGTGCTCGGAGGAGGAGGAGGCTCGTGATTTTTACTTCACACAAGTTCAGAAAGAAGAGGAGAGATAAAACTGTAACACAAGGCGGTATGCATGGTCAGCAGGACGTATCTGACACAACTCGCACTTCTGATGTCGGCTCTCTGCGAGAACAGAGTCAGTTTTACATACTTCAGATGTGCGAGCGGCTGAAGAAGAACCACCTTGGGCACGCCTGTCCAGTTCAACGGGAGACAAATCGGCGTTTAGATCACCCTGACCTTTGAGTCTTTTGAATGGCTGTTCCAAAAAAAAACGTGTTTCTTTATAAACTCTGTGCCTCCTCGCCTTGCGCAGGTTGCTACAAAGCAGGCCCGAGCCTTTAGAGGCATTCTCTGTGATGGCGGGACGCGATAAAACCCCAAAAACCACACAGAGATTTTGTTTATCGTGACGGCGGTTTTGTTCGGGCTGCGTGCGTGCTCAGAGAAAAAAGGTGTCGTTTTGTGTGTCGTCTGACGCTTCCCCTCCACCTCACAAAACACACCGACTGCCTGAGATCTGAGGGGGAGGCTGTGTGCATGGAGAGATGTGATGAATGCAAAAATTAAACCAGCAAACAAAAAAAGACAAGTTATAGAAAAATTGTTCATTGTGGAGGTTTATTCTATCTGCCACTTTTGTTTTGTGGGATCAAAGCTAAAATGTTTGGAAAGCACTGCTCCGGGACATGAAGCACTTCCTTACTTTTCCTCCAAGTTGAAGCTCATTCCTGAAGTCCGTCACGTTGTCTTTCAGGTAAAGCTGAAATCCTGCCTTCAAGCTTGGATTTGCTGAACGCTGCAGCCCACAGTCTGCTCAACATGACAGATTCTCAAGCCAATTCCATCTCACACAATAAAGGTTGGCCCAAACGTGGCTCCTGAAGCATGCACTCGAATTTGCTTCTTTGTGTGGCGACTAATGGCTCAATTCCGGGTTTTTAGGGTCCTAGCACTAGTTTTCCTTTCTCTGTGCTTCAGCACCACATATACAGGGGATCTAAACTGCTCCAGTGTTTAGCTGAACTTGCTGTGGGTAAATACAACCCCAACTCTGACAAGGCTGACATGTTGTCTAAAATGTAAATAACAAATAAAATGCAATGATTTGCAAATCTCAGAAACCCACATTTTAGTCACAGTGTAAATGTTCAAACTAAGAACTTGTACCGTTTTTTAAGGAAATAAATATGATAGTTTTGAATTTTATGACAGCAACTCATTTCAAAAAAGTGGGCAACAAAAGGCTGTAAGAGTAAGTGGTGCAAATAAGAAACAGCTGGAGGAGCATTTAGCCACTAATTCGGTTCATTAAAACCAGGTCAGTGAGAGGACTGGGTATGAAGAGAGAGCATTTCAGAGTAAAGATGGGCAGAGATTCACCAGTCTGTGAGAAAAACTGGAACTAAAAGTAGTGGAACAATGTCAGAGCAACTTTAATAAGTGGAAAACTGGAAAGATGTTAAATATCTCATCATCTACAGTTTATAATATTGCCAAAGACAAATTGCATAAAGGATAAACTGACACAGGTCTGACTCTTTTATTAACGTCTCTACATGAGCTCAGGAACATGTCAACACAGATGCTGGTTAAAGCTCTATCATACAAAGAAGAAGCCAATATTTGAACTCCGTCCAGAAACGCCACAGTCTTCTCTGAGCCAAAACTCATTTAAAATGGAGGCAAAGAGGAAAACTGTTCTGTGGTCAGACGAATCAAAATCTGAAACTCTTTGGGAAGCAATGAACGCCACATCCTTCGTGCTAAAGAGGAGAGGGACCATTCAGCCTGTTATCAGTGCACAGTTCAAATGCTTGCCTCGCTGATGATATGGAGGTGCATTAGTGCTTCTGACATGCGCAGCCTACACACCTAGAATGGCACCACTGCAGAAAAGTACAGGGTTCATACACATCTTTTCCAACCAGCAAAAAAAAAAAAAAAGTCAAATAAGAGCCAGGGCTGTTGAACAGCTAGAATCCTCCATCGAACAAGAATGGGACAACTTTCCCTCCACAACCTCCAGCAGCTGCTCTCCTCAGCTAGATGTTTACAGACTGCAATTAAAAGAAGAGATGATGCTTGACAGCAGAAAACATGGTCCTGTCTTAACTTTTATTAGACGTGTTGCTGCCATAAAACTCAAAACGACCGTTGTTAATTTTAAAAGGCTGCATTCTTTTAGTTTCAGCATTTGATCTGTTTACTGCGTTCCATGGTGAATAAAACTTGGGTTTATGAGATTTACAAATCGCATTGTTTTTATTTACACTTTCAACCACGTTCTACCTTTTTTCTTTTTCCCCCTGAAGTGGGGTTGACCGTTTTCACTGGCAGTGATTTCCATCAGTGCCTTTTAGCTTTTAGGTTTGTGAATTCGCCCTCAGTCTGCAGGGAATTCTGTACATTCTCCAGCTCTCCTCACAATCCGACGCACCACTGGTGATAAAAAAAAAAGTCTCTGATTCCCGTCGGTTTTACACAGAAAGGTGGCTGCGCTCACAGTGTTGAAGAGGACAGCACGGCCTCCCCGGTCCTCCTCTCTGAAGGACTCAGTCTCCTTGCTCCTGATCTGCTGTCAGTCAGACTAATGAGTTGTGACACAGACAGTCAAAGTTTTAGCACGAGTTTTAATAATGTTATTGAAGTTTTTGGTCTTTTGCAGCTGTTTCTTTTATAAGCTGTCACAGGTGTCATTAATATTATTTTTTTCCCCAAGAAAACTACATTTTGTAGCTTTCACAGGGAGTCATAGGGGGTTTACATGAAAAGAAAGAGGATGTACAAGAGCCAGAACTTGCACACAAAATATATATTTTAAAGAAATAATAATAGAGAAAAAGCTGGCCTAACTTTGTGCAATGCTCAAAATCAATATTGTGAGGGTTTTAGACGAAGAGTATCTTCTGATGAGAAGGGTAGGAGTTTTGGTCAAACCTTGTAATACGTTATGTCACATGTGACAGCTTGTGGGCTGTGTCAGCTGTCGCAAAAGTATTCACCCCCTTGGATGCTTTCTGTTTCATTGCCGTCATAAATCAGTCATGGGCATTATAATTTAGCCATCTTTACAAAAAATATTTAAAAACAAAACTCTTCAGTGTCAAAGTAATACCATTTAAATAAAAAAATTTTCATGCAAAATAAGTAGTTGCATAAATAATAAAAGACTCCTAATTTAACTCAGAGAAAGGAGTATTGAAAAGTAGAAGTCAGGAGATGGATACAAAAAGGATTTCCAAGGCCCTAAAAATCCCCAGGAGTTCTGTTCAATCCACCATTAAGAAGTGGAAGGTGACACTGAAGGTTTATATATATATATATATAAATATATATTCATTCAAGAGGGTGAATACTTTTGCAAGGCACCGCATGTTGTATGAATGACTCCCAGCTACTACCACACCAGATTTTAGCTCAATATTTGTCAAAATGGCTGAGTTATAACCATTTTAGTGTTTCTGATGTTCCTTGGACCTGTGTCCCACGACAAACGCGTGCGCACACACACGCGCACACACACACCCACACACACACATTGTTCTTCTTGCCTTTGTTGGCGGACAATAAAAACTGTTATTTGATAGAATAATTATCCCTGCCCCATGCCTACTTGCAGTTAAAACAAAAAAAGGACTGAATTCTTTCCCTCAATCATGTGTTTGAAGCTACATCTGTGCAAACAGACGATGGTGCAGAAGCTCACAGGAAAGATGTTTCTTTTTTTTCCTCTTCTTGTTGCTGCTCATCTTAGAAATCCGCATCAGAAAATATGTAGCAGCGCTGCCTGACAAGCATGTTAATCGGCTGCTTCTCTCCCCTATCGAAAGTCTAGTTTACAGAAAAACAAATAAATAAAGGCAAAGATGAAAGAATAAAGAGTACAGCGGCCAAGTAAATGCCTCTTGACTGACAGACATGCAGATTTGCTTGGCAGGGAAAAAAAAAAAAAAAAGTGTTTCGGCTTTAAACCTGTTAGGCACACAAAGGAACCGTCATCTTCAGGCCCAAAATAAACACCATCTGGGTCAAAAATAAAAGTCATATTTTTACTCTATAACGGCTGTTTAAAAGAGTCAGAGGAAGCTGATTCTCATTGTGGGGGAAAAAGAAAAAAAAAAGTAAACAAAGACAACAAAAAGCGCTTCAGAGCACGGCAAACTTTCTCTCCGTAGGAGGACTTTCAGCAAAGTGTTGTTTCCCCTGCAGAACCTTAAAGCCTCCCACTCACAAAGGTGACATTTGTTTCAGGAGAAGTTGTCCTGAGTGGGAGCTGTGTCTCACTGCGCTGTTTGTGTTTCGGTACGCCGAACGGATCAGAGGACGAGCTGTGTGGGATTTTCTCTGTCGCCATTCGGGCCTTGCAGGCGCCGTGGCCGTGGCCGGATGATGTCACCGAGACGCCGGTCCAGTTTACGTCCCTTCACCTTCTGTAACTTATGATATCTCGAGCGCATGTGAGACGTGGTTGTGTTGGGCAGGACGAGCTCAAGCCTGTTAGGCTGCTTCAAGAGTAAAGCTTGTGTGAAATGAATCTGTTGTTTTGCGCTGAAACCCACTCAAAACCCCTAATTTGTCCAAACCAGCCCAGTCTCCAGATGGCTCTTTTACATTTATGGAAACTAGAGGTGCCGTATTGTACAATTGTCAAACTTATGTGCTCCATGTTTACACACTTTACTGTCTGGCTGTTGGGTGTTTTATGCCTGGCTGTGTACATTTCCAACTTTAACTAGGTGAACATAAAAAATGAACCGAGTATTCTTGAAAATTACATTATGTACAATCTTATGCAGTAATGTGAGTTGTCATGCAAAGAGTGTTTGTTGCGGACGACTCTCAGCTACTACCACTTTAAATTTTAGCGCAATATTGGTCAAATTGACTGAGTTTTAGCCTTTTTTGTGTTTTTTCAAGGTCAGCAGACTTTGGCAGCCATCTTGAACCGGGTTGACTCCAAAACTCAATCGGTTGTAGATGTCCATCCAACGATTACGTTCCGCAAGTTTCATTAAAATCCATCCAGTGGTTCATGAGATAATATTGGTAACAGACAGGCAGATAGACACACAGAGAGATGGGTGAAAACATTATCGTCTGCCTTCGCCTTTCAGCGGCGAGCGATAACAGTGACAGAAAGACGCCTTAATCACAGACTGAAAGAGTGTTATTGGAAGTAAAGCCAGAAGAAGAGCGTGGCTTCTTGTTGGAGCCTGAATGTGTTGGAACCGTCTGCTAATCCATACATCCTGCCTCCTAATAAGCCTCTATTTGTTGCTCAATAATCCAGGCATTTGGGTGAAAGTCAGTTCATCTTGGATTTATTTGGATAGGACCAGTACAATAGAATGTCACACAGAGAAAAAAAAATCAAAACAACAAAAGAAAAGACTTGGAGTCGATGGCTAATTTGCAGTTCTCATCCCTGGTTAGGCCTTTAAAACGGTACTTCTTTAACATTTTATAACAACTACCACCCCAGAATGCTCCCCAGGTACCGCCATTCTCACAAAAAGCAGTAGTTCAAGTGTGTACTGCTCCCAAAAAGCAGTAGTATAAGTGTGTACTGCTGGCTTTTGAGCTCGTGCTGGAACATTTCAAACAGATCGAGCATCTTAGACAAAAACTCGCCTAAATTTTTGACCCCAACTGGGTCAAATAAGGGTCTGATAAGTGAAGATATACAAGAGCCATGGGGACAAAGGTTCGTGGTGAATACTGTTTCAGTAATGAGATTACCATTTTAAAGAAGTTTGGGATAAATAACATAAATAGTTATCAATGGAAAAAAAAAGGAAGACTAATTTTTGCCTAAATAGCAAAACCGAACAACCAGCTACCCACAAAAACTAGAAGCCTTTCTTAAAAAATAAAAGCAAAAACCAGACCACAGCAATCAAACACTGATTCAGAGACACCAAAAAAAATTAAAAATAAACAAGAAATATGCTCCGACACGGCAGAGACCAGCTAAGCAACGACCACTCTGGGCTGTCGGCAGCAGGGATCACAACACTGTCCGCGCGGGTGAACAAATTGTGCTCACCACCACAAATCTGTGCACTGATGGCTGTTGAATATATTCGCTACCAGCTGCTGTCACAAACCCGCACAGAATAATAACCAGGAACTAAACAGGAGAGCTAACATTTGCTGCTTTTCACATGGACATTGGCAACCAAGACGGATTTTAAATCTCAAATCTGTGTAAAGTGAGTCTAACTAACCAAGAGCCGGGCCTTTCTTGGTAGGCCTTTTAGATGGTAACAACCAAAACACCCAACCAAGCCAAAGTCCACTGTGAGGAAGTCCCAAACATCTAACGACTAACCTTCAAGAAGCTTTGAAATAAATGTGTGAGGATCTGGGTTTTGGTTCCGCCCTCTGGGCGGCTCCACTAATTATTGTTCCACAGGTGTTCCTCATACCACTGATGAGACCAGCCAGGATTTAAGCAGCAGGCGGTGATCAGACCTTCGCTGGAGCATCGAACCTACTGGGTTAGATTCTCCGCCTCAGCGTCTAACCTGAACTCTAGCTCCTAG